>NC_090270.1:275470018-275774462 GCF_040414725.1 Anabrus simplex
AAGGGCAAAGACTAAAGTGTTTTTGGATCTCGAAAAAGCATTTGATAGTGTTCCAAGGAAGACTATATGGGAACGTTTAAGAAAGAAGAATGTACCCAAAGGGCTTATCCAGAAAGTTAAAATGCTTTACAAAGACTGCTGCAGTTGCGTACAGATAGGAAACGGTAATTCTGATTGGTTCCAAACCACTAAAGGAGTGCAACAAGGCAGTACCCTTTCACCATTACTTTTTATCACTGTCATGGATGAAGTCATGAAAGAAATTAAGCAGAAGAACAATATGGACATCAATGCATTTGCATTTGCAGATGATGTAGTAATTTGGGGAAATACAGAGAAGGAAGTCCAAGAGAGGCTGAACACCTGGAATGAACATTTGAAAGCACACGGATTAACAATAAATAAATTGAAAACTGTTACTATGTCTGTCAACAGACAGAAGAAGAAAGGAAAAATAATGCTGGAAGGTACACAGCTGGAAACAGTAGACCAATATAAATATCTTGGGTGCATCATTTCAAGTGATAACAGAATACAGCATGAGATTAACAACCGCATTCAAAAATCAGCTCAGTTTTACCATCAAGTTTGGAACTTCCTCTGGAACGAACAAGTTCCCTTAAGATCAAAGCAGATTCTATTCCAATCATACTTCACCCCCATAATAACATATGGCCTAGAAACCTGCACAACAACCCAACAAGTGGACAGCAAACTACAAGCCGCAGAAATGAAGTTCCTACGAACTATGGTACAGAAGACAAAAAGGGACAGGGTAAGGAATGAAAGAATAAGGGAGCAAGCTGGTGTGTACCCATCCCTGAATGAAAAAGTGACAAGGGCCCGTTTGAAATGGTTTGGCCATGTCAAATGAATGGACGATGGAAGGACAGCAAAACAATGGCTACACACAGTCGTGGCCGGAAAACGACCGGTAGGAAGACCTAGGAAGAGGTGGCTGGACCAAGTGAAAGAGGACATAGGAACAAGAGGAATCAGCTGGGATGTCGTCTTGAGAGAAGAGTGGTACATAGACAGACAGAAGTGGAGAGTGCTCGTAAACCACACCCGGGAAACTGGAGTGGAAAACTGATAATGATGATGATGACATAGCGCTGAAAAAGAAGACTTCAATCGCAACAGAAGAAATTCATATGCAGAACTGGGAACATCATTTCTCGAACATACTGAATAAGGAAGGGCTGAAGCAAGCATATGACATAGAACAGCAGAACCCACACATGCTCTGGAGCCAATAACAACGTATGAAATTAGGAAAGCAATACAAGGAGGGAGAAACAAGAAATCCGCAGGACCAGACAAAATTTACATGGAACACTTAAAAGACTCACTCGGCGAGATGGAAGAATTGTGGAAAGACCTAATGAACAAATGCATACAGACTGGGAAAATATCAGAGGGATGGAACACAGCGACTCTAAAGGTACTGTTCAAAGGAAAAGGGAGCAGAACATCACTAGACTCATTTAGAGGAGTAGCACTAGAAAATGCATCCTTCAAAGTTTTCACAAAGATACTAAATGAGAGATTACTAGAAGCCTTCAGTGGGCACATTCCAAAGAATCAATTTGGTTTGATGAAAGGTAGGAGCATGGTCCAGGCAGTGTAATACTTAATAAATCAGGTAGAAGAAGCCTTGAGACACAAAGGAGGGAAATATCACGCAGTCTTTGTTGACTTCAAGAAGGCGTTCGATTCAATCAACAGGCGAAAGCTAATCGAGAAAATGAAATGGACAATCGGCGAGAGAGAGCCACTGGTGAGAATAATTGAAGCATGTCTACAGAGGAACATAATCCGAATAAACAACAAAGTAGAAATTTCTGAAAATATAATACAGACAAACGGAGTTATGCAAGGGCATCCCATGAGTCTCACACTTTTCAACATTTACACAGAATATGTGAACCGCATGGTAGAGGAAGGATCGAAAGCAGAGCTGATCCTACACGCAGACGACATGGTGATCGGAGCAAAAGAAAAGGAGGATGTGCAAAGGGCAGTCCGCAGACTAGAGACCTGGGTGGAGGAAAACAGCCTACAGATAAATGAAGAAAAGACAGTACAAATGACCTTCAGAAAAGGTGGGAAATCAACGTCCAAAGACAACATAACGTTACACCAAAAGCCATTACAAAAGGTACAAAATTACAAATATTTGGGAATAACACTACAGACAACAGCATCTTCCTTTGGTATACATATTCAAGAGAGAACAGCAGCAGCAATCAGAGCCTCATACAGCATTCAAAACATATCAAACCTATCAATTAGCACAGAGATGAGACTTTTTTCAAGACGACAGTAGCACCAGTGATAATATATGGAATTGAGATCGTGTGGGAAAAGCTGAAGATCGGAGACCTGATGGGAATAGAAAAAATAAAAGCAATGTTTATGAAGAGGGTTAACCAAGTTGGAAAGACAGCGCCATCCCGGATGGTATACGAAATGATGCAGGAGACGTATTTCATAGAAGACATATGATCACAATTCTACCTACAATCAACGGAAGCAAGCAGAGCACTAGTAAACATCAGGGAAAGGAAGAAAAGTGAAATTGACCTCGACTTTTACGCCTCACCAGCGATGACGGACGATAGATGAACTAGAGAGTGCAACACGCAGCGCAACATCATAACACGACCCTCCATACATGGGTTTCATCACAAGATATGTGAAACAAGAAGTTCCATGAGCCAGACAAAGATTGTAAGTGTACTTTGTGCAGACAGAAGTGTAGCAGATATCAGATCATAACATGCACAAAAAGAACCAGGACAATTACAGACTACAGCAAAGACTGAAATGTGAAATTTAATTGATGCTCAAACTTGAGTGTAGTCTATTAAATTAAAGGTCTGGAATGTGGGTTAGGATATTCTTATCTGTAGTAAATTCTCTGAATTTACACACAGTTTTCGCCCTTGAGGCACTCTTTTAGATGATAATAATAATAATAATAATAATAATAATAATAATAATAATAATAATAATAATAATAATAATAATAATAAATAATTATGTGTGGCTATTTCTAGCTGAGTGCAGCCCTTGTAAGGCAGACCCTCCGATGAGGGTGGGCGGCATCTGCCATGTGTAGGTAACTGCGTGTTACTGTGGTGGAGGATAGTGTTATGGTGTGCGAGCTGCAGGGATGTTGGGGACAGCACAAACACCCAGCCCCCGGGCCACTGGAATTAACCAATAAAGGTTAAAATCTCCTACCCGGCTGGGAATCGAATCCGGGACTCTTTGAACTGAAGGCAAGTACGCTAACCATTCAGCCAACAAGTTGGATGCTCTTTTAGATTATCAGGTATCAATAAAAATAGCATTTTACAAGAATTCTCTAATTTAACAAAAATTAAAAATTAAAATTAAAAATAAAATCACCAGTATAATAGACAGACCATTAAATGCTCATTAAGAACCCTTACATAGAGAGATGAAAACTGACACTAACACTGACAGGATAGAGTACACTGAGCTATGTAAGTCATTGAGGAACCGTAGGCAAGACACAAATAATAGCAATGGATGGTGAAAATGGCAGAATAACTGATAAAGATGAACTGCTAAAATTCAAGAGAAACTTCTATAGTTCATAATACAGCAAAACCGAAGAAACTACAATTATGCCTGTCCTTGGTTCAACTTCATATGTCCCAGATGTCCTACCTTCTGAAATCAAAAGCGCTATAGATAATATGAAAAAGGATACAGCTGCAGGAGATGACGGACTAACAGTTGGCATTCTGAAACTTGCCGGGGAGGCAACCGCAAATTATTTGGCTAAACTTTTTACTTCTTTTCTCCAACGAGGATCGTTTCCCAAATCTTGGACTAGGCAAAGATCATTCTACTTCACAAAAAAGGTAGTATCCACAACATAATGAACTATCGTCCTATCAGCCTATTGGCCGTCCTGTACAAAGTCTTTACCAAGGTCCTGACTAATAGAATCAGCTCAACTCTCAACTTAGCCCAACCCATCGAACAGACAGGTTTCCGCAGTGATTTTAGCACCATTGACCACATACTTGCTCTACGGGAAGTAATCAGCCGAATGAATGCCAACTGCCGCTCTGCTTAGCATTTGTTGATTTCGAAAAGGCATTTGATTCTGTTAACCACTCATCTGTCCTTTTGGCATTAGCTGAACACGGAGTAGAAGCAGCCTACGTCAACATACAATGTGCGTTCCATAAGTAATGCGACCAATTTTTTCTGACGCAACTGTACACCGCAGCGTGTTCTAACCTGCTGGGCTGGGTGGAGGGGGGTGTTAGCTTCAAATGCTCTTTGTCTCATTCAGCAGCGAGCTGCCGGAGAGTCAGGACGTGCGTTTTCGTCAAGCCCGTTTTGAGTTCATGTAACACGGCACAATGGATCGATCTGTAGAGCAATGGTACGCTATCAAATTTTGCGTTAAACCTGGGAAGTCCACCACCAAAACGTTTCCATTACTTCAGCAGGCCTTTGGGACCGATTGCTTGTCCAAATCACAAGTTTTCCGATGGCACAAGTCGTTCATGGAGGGCCGAGAGGAGATCACCGATGAACCTCGCAGTGGACAGCCATCAACCTCACGAGTCGACGAAAATGTGACGCGTATGCGCGATTGTTTGAACTCTGAGAGCCTTCAATTGATAGCACAAACTCTAAACATGGCAAAAACAACCGTTTTCCGCATTGTGACCGAAGATTTGAACATGAGAAAGATGTGTGCTAAACTGGTCCCAAAAGTGTTGACCGACGAATAAAAGGACATGCGAGTGCTTCGGTGCCGAGAAATGTTGGAAATGTATGAAAATGATCCTAATTTTTTTTAACTCAGTTATCGCTGGTGATGAGTCATGGATGTTTGAGTACGACCCTGAGACAAAAAGGCAGAGTTCAGAGTGGCACACCCCATCGTCGCCCCATCCCAAGAAGGAACGCATGAGCAAGTCAGTCAGTCAATCAATCAATCAATCAATCAATCAATCAATCAATCAATCAATCAATCAATACTGATCTGCATTTAGGGCAGTCGCCCAGGTGGCAGATTCCCTACCTGTTGTTT
Organism: Anabrus simplex; assembly: GCF_040414725.1. Lineage (NCBI taxonomy): Eukaryota > Metazoa > Arthropoda > Insecta > Orthoptera > Tettigoniidae > Anabrus > Anabrus simplex. Next base: position 275,475,108 of record NC_090270.1, read on the forward strand.
TCCTAGCCTTTTCTTAAATGATTGCGAAGAATTTGGAAATTTATTTAACATCTCCCTTGGTAAGTTATTCCAATCCCTAACTCCCCTTCCTATAAACGAATATTTGCCCTAATTTGTCCTCTTGAATTCCAACTTTATCTTCATACTGTGATCTTTCCTACTTTTAAAGACACCATCCAAACTTATTTGTCTACTGAAGTCCTCCCACGCCATCTCTCCACTAACAGCTCGGAACATGCCACTTACATGTTATAATTCTCATGTTAGGTTCGTATTGAAATGTACGTAAATACAAAGTATGTTACAAATGTTTATTTATATATCCACCTATTCAATACAAAGAGATCTTTTTAGAAATTAAATATTATTATAAAATGTTAAGGGACATGTTTCGCCCATATTAAGGGCATCATCAGCCTCAAATTCAAACCTGTAGGGTGAAAAATCAGGATCCTGATGCTCTTACAAGCCATAAAAAGAGGATATCATTATAGGTGTCAGTCTAAACATACAAAGTATTAGAATGTCCTTCGCTAAAATTGCAGTATCAAGCTGCATGTCATAGGTTCACATGAATATACTTTCCGGAGCGTTGAAAAACTTGTTGGGGTAGGGCAGTAAACAGCTCAGTCTTTATAATGAAACAGAAATGTGCCTCCTTGAAGATGATAAGAAAAAGCAAAGCTGATACACTGTTACAGATGTCAATATCGTATGTTGTGATAAGACAACAGATCTCTTAAATGGCTGTTCAGCTGCCTATAGTCTATTTAACTGGCTGAAGGAGTGAAAGTCGAATGTGTTATGATAAGATAAGATAACAGTCTTCCTTACATAATTGTGGGAGCAAGGAAAAAGCATTCGGTTGTCTATAGATGTATTTATCTTATTTGAAGGACGAAAGTCGAAGGTTTATCGACGTTGATAGAGCTCTTTGGTGTGAAGTCTGTAACAAGAGGAGAGTGAATGCTTAGGAAGGTATTTTTGAAGAGAATGTGGGTTTAAAGAAAGGTAAAACATGGAAAATGTATAAAAACACTTACCCTTTCGTCTGTGAAGATGTAAATCAGTTATGGAAAGGTTAGTTGAAGAAAAATAACGTTATGTGTAGGTTCATTTATTTCTTTGACTGTTAATGCAGTTGCTATGGTAGCGTTGAATGACTGACACTTGTACTTCTGGTATTGTATCGATGTGAGATTGGCGGAGGAGGGTGTTGTTTTGGGGAGGGGGTAGGTGGAGCGTTAAGTTTATGTGTTGTTGGTTGCGAGAGATTTACCTGGTCAGACAGGGAGGGAGTCGTGTTGGGTTGCGGGAGAATTGTGGGGGCGGGCATGAAGGGAGTCAAGTTAGTTAAAGTAGTGGAGGTTCTAGAAGATGTTAACTTAAGATTTTTAAGAATGTAGTTATGTTTTGAATTTAGAGTTTGCAATAATTTGGGTAAACTTTCATATAATGGATTCTTGACTTCAATTAAATCATTGAGGTTTAGATTTTTGTTGTAGTGTTGGTCCAAAAATATACACGGTGAAGCGTAATTCGCGCACTCGGGCGTTGCAGCATGACTCCTCACATGCCAGCAATAAAAAAATATCTCTTACAAAATTTCGTCTTGCGAGTATATCCGGCAGAAAAACGACGTTGAAAAGTAACAATCTGGCAACACTGTAACCACGTGTAGGGTAACTACCTCTGTCAGCAGAAGTTAGTCGTACTGTACAGTTGGTGCAGTGGATAGAGTTTTGGGTTAGCATGCAGGAGGTCGAGTGTTCGATCCTGGTTTGAGGCGTATGTTTTTTATTTCGTAAATGTAGTCCAGGTGGTATGGTACCTGGCATCTTAATCGTCAACAGCGATTGCAGTGGGTCCTCTAGAAACCATTTGCACTTCCATACTACGATCCTAGAAATGGATGAACAATCGTTTTCATTGGTCAGCTTTGAAAGGCGCCCTTTCCACGTCGTGGGCGTGAATTTATTCGTACCACTTCATCTACTAGATGTGAAACCTGTTTTCTTTGTACCCTCTTCCAATGATCCCATAGATTAGTACCAACTATTATTCTTGCCTCGTTCAGGTCCATTACATTTCGTTAGGGCCTTACGTTACCAGTAAGCCTAGCAACGTGCTCTGCGAATAATGTCCAAACTCGGTTACAATTTGTATGTGTTATCACCACGGTCCCAATAATTCTGCCTTTCAACATTGCGTCTGGTAACCACATGCTGTTTAGTACGTATCTCAATGCATTATTATCATCATCATCATCATCATCATCATCTGTTTACCCTCCAGGTTCGGTTTTTCCCTCGGACTTAGCGAGGGATCCCACCTCTACCGCCTCAAGGGCAGTGTCCTGGAGCTTCAGACTCTTGGGCGGGGGATACAACTGGGGAGCATGACCAGTACCTCGCCCAGGCGGCCTCACCTGCTATGCTGAACAGGGGCCTTGTGGAGGGATGAGAAGATTGGAAGGGATAGGCAAGGAAGAGGGAAGGAAAAGGCCGTGGCCTTAAGTTAGGTACCATCCCAGCATTCGCCTGGAGGAGAAGTGGGAAACCACGGAAAACCACTTCCAGGATGGCTGAGGTGGGAATCGAACCCACCTCTACTCAGTTGACCTCCCGAGGCTGAGTGGACCCCGTTCCAGCCCTCGTACCACTTTTAAATTTCATGGCAGAGCCGGGAATCGAACCCGGGCCTCCGGGAGTGGCAGCTAATCACGCTAACCACTACACCACAGAGGCGGACATTATTATTATTATTATTATTATTATTATTATTATTATTATTATTATTACTACTATTATTATGTTGTTGTAAATGTACGATACATATGACCTCAGAAACGGTGTCTTACTGTATTACAGAAGGTAATGTCAGATGGAAATTAGCAAATAAAAAATGCGCCTCAACCCGGGATCGATCCATCGACCTCCTGCATGCCAACCAAAAACTCTACCCACTGCACTAACTATACAGCACGACTAATATGTGCTGACAGAGGTAGTTACTCTACATGTGGTTACAGTGTTACCAGATTGCCACACTTCAACGTCCTTTTTCTGCCGGATATACTCGCAGGACGAAGTTTTGTGAGAGACATTTTTTTATTGCTGGCATGTGAGGAGTCGCGCTGCGACGCCCGAGTGCGCGAATTACGCTTCACCCTGTATAGATGGTTTCAAGTTCATTCATCAACTTTCCTTTGTCTACTTTTTTAATAATTGTGAGGTCTCTTTCTATTGTTGTGAAGTGATGTCCTGTTTCTTTCATATGGGAGCTCATTGCTGAAAATTTATTGTGCTTAATGGCATTATAGTGTTCTAAGTACCTAGTTTGAAAACTCCGACCTGTTTGACCAATATAAGAGGCGTTGCATTGCGTGCATGTGAGCCTGTATATGCCTGATCCTGAGTATATGTTTTTGCTTGAATTGACTGTGTTGTGATTAAAAAATAATTTTTGGTTAGTGTTTGTTGTTCTAAAAGCTATACTGGTATTTTTGTTTTTTATTGGGTTCAAGATTCGGTGAACGTTTGGATTGTTGTAGGTGAAGGTAACGAATTTGGATTTTTTGGGTTTGTCAGGGATGAGGTTTGTTGTTAATTTGAATTTGACCTTATTTATTAAACGGTTAATCATTTCAGGTTTATATCCATTGATTTTTGCTAAATCCTTTATATAATTTAGTTCTGTTTGAAGGTTCTTGGGTGTTAGAGGGATTTTTAAAGCTCTGTAAATTAAACTGTGAAATGTGGCCAATTTATGGGAGTAAGGATGTAAAGAAGTATTTTTGATTGTTAATGGGGTGTGAGTAGGTTTTCTGTAAATTTTAAAATCGAAGTTGCCATTAATATGAGTTACTGTGAGATCTAGGAAATTTAAGGATCCACTTACTTCATCTTCCTTGGTGAATTTAATATTTTGGTCTAGGTTGTTTAAATAATTTAAAATATCGGTACTGTTATTGAGATCTTTATTGATTATTACGAATGTGTCGTCTACATACCTAAGCCATAAGCTAAGGCCTTTTATTTTATTTATTATTTTATGATGTTCTAAAGAATCTAAATAGATGTCAGCTAAGATGCCTGATAAGGGATCACCCATAGCTAGGCCATCTTGGTGGTAAATTTTACCATTAAAGGTGAAATAGTTGTTTTTTAGCACAAAATTTAGGATTTTTATGAATTATTCTAACTCAAGCTTGCTGAGGTTGCTGTGTTTTGCGAGGTTGTCTTTGATAATATTTACAGTTTCCTTTGTTGGTACATTAGAATACATATTAGTAATGTCAAAAGAGCACATAATGTGATTTGGTAGTAAGGTGAATTTTTTTAAAATTTCGCAGAAGTCTATTGAATTTTTTAAGGACGATTTATTGTTGAACCTGTAATGTCTTTTTAGAAAATAGTGGATATATTTTGAGGTTTTATATGTTGGACTACTTCTACAGTTGATGATTGGGCGTATGGGTGTGTTTTTCTTATGTAATTTAGGCAATGCTCTGGCTGTGGGGGTTTTAGGGTTCATAAGGATTAGTTTTTGCTGTTCTTGTTCATTTAGTAAAAATGTGGAATTCTTTAACAGTGTTTTTAAATTTTGTTGGATTCTTATTGTGGGGTCTTTATTGACTATTGTGTAAGTGTCATTTGTGAAAAATTCTTCTGTTTTTTCAATGTAATCTTTCTTATCTATTAAAACAGTAGTCCCTCCTTTATCGGCTTTAGTTACTATTATGTTGTTATCTTTTACTTTGTTTTTACCTCTTTAATTAATTTTGAATGATTGAGAATAGCGTCTTTATTTAAACCTTCAATTAGTGTTGGAAGTTTCTTTTTTATCTCGTATCTAGTGTCATTTTGTAATTCAAGAGGAAGTTTTGAAATATTCGTCTCGACTTCTGCTATGGTGGTGATAACATCGTTTTCTTTTTGTGTACTAGGCCAATTGTGTTTTAAACCTTTACCTAAAAGTTCCATTTCTTTTTCTGAGAAGCTTGTGTTCGTCAAGTTAACTACGGCGGGAGAGCTGTTTACTGCCCTACCACAACAAGTTTTTCAACGCTCCGGAAAGTATATTCATGTGAACTTATGACATGCAGCTTGATACTGCAATTTTAGCCAAGGACATTCTAATATTTTGTATGTTTAGACTGACACCTATAATGATATCCTCTTTTTATGGCTTGTAAGAGAAATCAGGATCCTGATTTTTCACCCTACAGGTTTGAATTTGAGGCTGATGATGCCCTTAATATGGGCGAAACATGTCCCTTAACATTTTATAATAATATTTAATTTCGAAAAAGATCTCTTTGTATTGAATAGGTGGATATATAAATAAACATTTGTAACATACTTTGTATTTACATGCCACTTAGTCTAGCAGCTCGTCTCCTTTTTCCCAAGTCATCCCAGCCCAAACTTTGCAACATTTTTGTAACGCTACTCTTTTGTTGGAAATCACCCAGAATAAATTGAGCTGCTTTTCTTTGGATTTTTTCCAGTTCCTGAATCAAGTAATCCTGGTAAAGGTCCCATACACTGGAACCATACTCAAGTTGAGGTCTCACCAGAGACAAATATGCTCTCTCCTTTACAACCTTACTACAACCCCTAAATACTCTCATAACCATGTGCAGAGATCTGTACCCTTTATTTACAATCATATTTATGTGATTACCCCAATGAAGATCTTTCCTTATATTTATACCTAGGTATTTACAATGATCCCCAAAGGGAACTTTCACCCCATCAACGCAGTAATTAAAAGTGAGAGGACTTTTCCTATTTGTGAAACTCACAACCTGACTTTTATCCCCGTTTATCATCATACCATTGCCTACTGTCCATCTCACAACATTATCAAAGTCATTTTGCAGTTGCTCACAATCTTGTAACTTATTTATTACTCTGTACAGAATAACATCATCTGCAAAAAGCCTTATCTCTGATTCCACTTCTTTACACATATCATTGATATATATAAGAAAACATAAAGGTCCAATAATACTGCCTTGAGGAATTGCCCTCTTAATTTTTACAGGGACAGATAAAGCTTCACCTAATCTAATTCTCCGAGTTCTATTTTCTAGAAACCGAGCCACCCATTCAGTCACTCTTTTGTCAAGTCCAATTGCACTCATTTTAGCCAGTAGTCTCCCATGATCTACCCTATCAAATGCCTTAGATAAGTCAATCACAATACAGTCCAATTGATCCCCTGAATCCAGGATATCTGCTATATCTTGCTGGAATCCTACAAGTTGGGCTTCAGTGGAATAACCTTTCCTAAACCCAAACTGCCTTCTGTCAAACCATTTATTAATTTTGCAAACATGTCTTATATAATCAGAAAGAATGCTTTCCCAAAGCTTACATACAATGCATGTCAAACTGACTGGCCTGTAATTTTCAGGTTTATGCCTATCGCCCTTTCCTTTATATACGGGGGCTACTATAGCAACTCTCCATTCATTTGGTAAAGTTCCTTCATGCAAACAAAAATTAAACAAGTACTTCAGATATGGTACTATATCCCAACCCATTGTCTTTAGTATATCCCCCGAAACCTTATCAATTCCAGCTGCTTTTCTAGTTTTCAACTTTTTTATCTCACTGTAAATGTCATTGTTGTCATAGATAAATTTTAATACTTCTATAGTATTAGTCACCTCCTCTATCTGGACATTATCCTTGTAACCAACAATCTTTACATACTGCTGACTGAATACTTCTGCCTTTTGAAGATCCTCGCATACACACTCCCCTTGTTCATTAATTATTCCTGGAATATCCTTCTTAGAGCCTGTTTCTGCCTTAAAGTACGTATACATACTCTTCCATTTTTCACTAAAATTAGTGTGGCCACCAATTATGCTTGCCATCCAGGATCAAAACCATTTATATTATATTCAAAACCATGCTCGCTGTCTTCTTTGATGTCAGAGGCATTGTCCACCACGAATTCGTACCTACCGGGACTACAGTGAACTCAGCTTTCTACTTGGAAGTGCTCAAAAGACTGAAAAGGAGGGTCTCGTGCTGCCGAAGCAACATCAAGGACACAGGGAAAGTTCATCACGACAACGCGCCGAGTCACAGCGCCTTCATTGTCAACGACTTCCGGCCAGGACCAACACCCCATTGGTTCCCCAGCCTCCCTACAGTCCTGACCTGCCTCCCGCTGACTTTTTTTTGTTTCCTCGGTTAAAAGGAGTCATGAAAGGAAAACAATGGGACACGATTGAAAGAATCCAGGCGCATGTTACATTGGCTCTAAAGGACATTCCGGAAAAGGCCTTCCAGGCATGGAAACACCGCCTCCAGAAGTGTATCGATGCAAGAGGGTGCTATTTTGGAGATTTTTTATTATTTGTACAAATATATTCAATAAATGATTTTTTATTAATTTGGTCGCATTATTTATGGAACGCACCTTGTACTTAAGGACATATTACAAGCTGTCCATTTCATGACCGTATCGATGAATATAATCAAGAAGTTAGTAAATTAACCACCTAATTAATACTTTATTATTGCCTCAGGCAAAATTGAATATAAATTAGCACTTACAGGACATGTTTCGACCACTTAGTGGTCCTCTTCAGCTGTATAAAGAAAGAATTGAGAAGAAAAAACATTAGGACAATAAGCACAAATAATAAAAGTTCTTTGGGGACTCCTTTGTTAAAAAGTGGAGGTCATCAGAACAGGACATCTTGCCTCTCATTCTTGTTTGGAAAAGATGTTTATTCTGCACTGTCTAGAGGGTTTGTCTTTGAGTGCGACCTGGTGTCACATCGTTACTTCACCAGGTCGCACTCAAAGACAAACCCTCTAGACCAGGGATGGCGAACCTTTTCCAGCTAGTGTGCCATTTTAAGTCTGGTTTATTATTCTTAACTGTTTACCGTGCCACTTGTTATTTTCCTTTAAGGACTGGCTAAACCCCCCCCCCCCCACTTCCTTTTCTAATTCTCAATTATGCTCCATAATATGTTATTAATATATTCATTCATTTACTGATTGATTTATTTATCAAATCTTGAAATTACATTTGATTGCATATTCCGTGGTCGTATTTTGCAAATTTATCAAAAACACGTTAAGTTTTGAGAATAATAAGCTCCCATTGTAACACACTTCATCACTGAATATTATTAGATATAACAATAAAAAATACTATTAATACCAATAGACTTTATGTGAAATATCGTTCTCAAATTTAGCGTGAAACTTGTTGCTGAATCTTAGTAGCCAAGTCATTTATGTCAGGTTCATAACGTGTTGTCTTCAGCAACACACAAGAAGCACTTAAGTCTGAAACAAGATTGTTTATAACTGTTGACTTTACAAAGTTCATTGTAGAAAATAGCTGCTCGCAGGCGTACGATGACCCAAACAAAGTAAGTAGCACGGTAGCAAGTCTCTTCATGGTTGAAAACTTTTGTGGAAGGCTGTTCCACTGTTCAATTATTAAGTTCTCTGGCTTCTGAAGAGTGTATTCAACATCAACAGCACACTCAGTTTTCACCAATACTTCACCAAGTTGCACGAATTTGTTCACCCATATACTGCTTTCTTGAAATTCAATCAACTCCATTACTAAATGGTCAATAACAATTTTACCTTAATGTCACCCATGAACAGGTCAAGAGAGATGCAGACGAAATGAGACTTATAGTAGACGTGATCAACAATAGAAAGGATTTCAGAAGCTGAATTGACATCAGGATATCTGAGGAGAAACCACCAAAATACGAAATGTTTTCTGCAAATGTCAAAATTGGTAAAATCTCTTGGAAACTACTCGTTTTGAATTTTGTGAGGTGTCCTCATACTTCTTACAAATACTTTTTGTTTCTTCAAAAGTTAATTGATCTGAAAGATTTAACATCAATTCAATTTTTACTTTGAGTGAAGGAAATTATTTAAATGTCTTTGTTTCAAAATCCATGACGAATACTTCAAGTTTTCTCCGGAATGATTTTATGATCTCAAACAATCTATCTGTAGTATGCTCCTTTCCTTGCAGTTCCTTATTTATATCATTGTGTATTGCTGTAAAATCACAGAGGAACATTCAAACACAAAGCCAAATAGGGTCCGTATGTTCTGGGAATTGTTCCTGCTTTTCTATCATGAATAAGTGAATTTCGTCCAAGAGCTCGCCAAGCCTCTGGAGTACTTGCCCCCGTCTCAGCAAGCAAATATTATTGTACATTACAAGTGCGCCATAGTGAGATTCCACTTCGTGTAAATTTTGGAGAACTGGCGATTATTTAGAGCACGTGCACGTATGAAGTTCACAATTTTGGCTACCCCGAGAGTACTCTTTCACATAACCGCATACCTCTTTCGCACATAGGACTTCCCGGTCTAACATACTATGAAACTGTAAAATAGGGTGTTTACATTTTTCTTTAAGAAATCTCACAAACCAATTATGAATACCCACCATACTTGGGGCAGTATCAATTATCCCAGACACAATATTATTTAAGTCAAACCCCATTTTTAATACAAGTTCTTGCTTCACTTCATTCATTATACCTTTCCCTGTAAGTAATTCCTCCCTTACCATATTTCAACAAGGAATTGGACAAAACAGCTATCCTTGCTTTCAATTGCTCCTGGTTACTTTAACTCTGTTAATTATTTGCTTTTTGTTAGGAAATTCTTCAAATAATGTGTCGGACGTCAATAAGAAAGTCTCTTCCAAGAACTCACCATCAGAAAGAGGTTTCCTATACTGTACTGTGCAGTGAGACAGATGGAAACCAGTCGCACTGATATTATTCTTTAGCCTGAAAGATGATATAAAACAACCAGTTTGTTTTGTGTATTATTCAATTTTTTGTGAAACGAGCTCTCTTCTTTCTTCATTTGGGATGTAACGAACATTTGAATGATTCGTCTCAAAATGGTGCTTTACATTAAATATGCGGGATACAACTATTTTCGAACACAGGGAACACAAAGTTTTATTGCTTCTTTCTATCACTCCGAATTCACTCGTCCACTATTCTTGAAGAATCCGTTCACTACCATTTTAAATTTCCGGTGTTGTTGTTTTTTTCGGCAGCGAAAACTTGTTTGTGAGATCCTTATACAAACGACGTTCAATACACAGTTATACACAAAGAATAATTACCCACTCCTCGCTACTTCACACAAATCAAACTCCACTCACTGACTGACTGACTGACAGCCAGATTCTCTATATTTATTTTTTACACGTAAAACACTGACTATAAGATAAGTCTGTACTAAAAGATGTATATAAAAACTTCAAGTGGCGTGCCACCGAAATCGTGTTTGTGTGTCACCTAGTGACACGCGTGGCATAGGTTCACCATCCCTGCTCTAGACAGTGCAGAATAAACATCTTTTCCAAACAAGAATGAGAGGCAAGATGTCCTGTTCTGATGACCTCCAGTTTTTAACAAAGGAGTCTCCAAAGAACTTTTATTATTTGTGCTTATTGTCCTAATGTTTTTTCTTCTCAATTCTTTCTTTATACAGCTGAAGAGGACCACTAAGTGTCCTGTAAGTGCTACTGTAATTTATATTCAATTTTGCCTGAGGCAACAATAAAGTATCGATTAGGTGGTTATTTTACTAGCTTCTTGCTTAAGGACATATACGAATCATCTTCTACCTTTGTTAGTGTCAGTCAAACAACTGAAGATTTTCCCATTCAACATGGTGTAAAACAAGGTGAACCCATTTCACCAAAGCTCTTGCCTGCAGTTTTAGAAATGGCAATGTCTAAAATTCAATGGAAAGATCGAAGCATCAGAATCAATGGGAGGAGGCTGAATCACTTGAGATGTGCGGACAATATAGTATTACTGGCTAACGATATGGAAGAACTGCAATCACAAGTACATGATCTTGTACTAGTTTGTCAGCAAGTAGGCCTCAAGATTAATCTGTCCAAGACAAAGGTCATGCATAATAAGTGGGCAACTTCAGAAAATGTAGTGATAGAGTAAATAACAATTGAAAATGTTAGTGAATACATCTACCTTGGCCAACAAATCAACATGAAAGGAGGTATAAGTCAAGAAATTTTCCGAAGAATCAAATTAGGATGGCAGGCATTTGGATGATATTCAACCGTCTTCAAATCCAAAATGTCAGTAAACCTAAAGAAGCAAGTTCATGACCAATGCATTCTCTCTGTCATGGCCTATGCCTGTGAGACAGTACAATGAAGGAGTTCACTAAACTGAAACTAAGAACTACCCAGAGAGGAATGGAGAGGTCTATGCTTGGGTTTACCAGAAGAGATAGAAAGAGGGCCCATGACATCAGAGCAGTCACAAATGTCATTGAAATCATAACGAGAATTTCAACCTTGAAGTGGCAATGGGCAGGAAATGTGGCCCGAAGAAGGGATGACAGATGAACCCAGGTTGTTCTCGAATGGAGAGAGAAACTGTCCGTGAGGAAGGCCACCGGATTGCTGGGACAAGGACATCCATAAAATCGCCGGAGTTAATTGGCAAAACATCGCTCAAGATCGCTGGAAATGGCGGCAACTCCTAAATACTTACCTAAGTTTCAGACTTTAAGAGGCCACATCAGTTATTGATAGAACTGGTCGATTGTGATAGTTTTTAATAATAATAATAATAATAATAATAATAATAATAATAATAATAATAATAATAATAATAATAATAATAATAATAATAATAATAATAATAATAATTGCAGTTGCTTAAGTGCGGCCAGTATCCAGTAATCGGGAGATAGTGAGTTCGAGCCCCACTGTCAGCAGCCCTGAAGATGGTTTTCCTTGGTTTCCCATTTTCACACCAGACAAATGCCGGGGCTGTACCTTAATTAAGGCCACAGCTGCTTCCTTCCACTTCCTAGGCCTTTCCTATCCCATCGTCGCCAAAAGACATATGTATCGGTGTGACGTAAAGCAAAAAAGATAAATGAATAAATAATAATAATAATAATAATAATAATAATAATAATAATAATAATAAAGCTATTAAGTTACATTTAACTCAGTCGACGCTGGAAAATATGGCTTCCTTCTTAACAAAAAACACTGCTGAAAGGCATAAAACTGGACTAGAGGATGTAGAAATGAAGGGATGGTCCAAGAAGTGGAGCTAGGTTGGGATGCAGGAAGATCTAATCAGCAGAAAACGACAAAGACAGTAGCGGAGTGATATCCCCAAAAGGATGGGTGTTCAAGGGGTAGTGATGTACAATCTATAACCTCTCCTACCCAAATGCCAACCTTTCCTTCATGCAGTGAACTAACCCGTTTCCACAGACAAGGCTCTGGCGACCGAGTCACAGTGGGATAACTGTTACATCGAGTACAGAGAAAATTCTGTATTACAGCCAGTCCATGGGCTGAGAGCTGGCACCCCCTTCAATGGACTTACTTCCTTCCTTCCTTCAGGCTATCAACCCAATGGAAGCACATTTGGTTGCTTTCAAGTTTCGCAAGAGAAAGAAAAACTGGATGGATTATAAAGATGACAAACTTGGCAAAGAAAAGGACAAAGATTGGAAGACGAAAAATACTTTTAGATGTGCTACCTGAAATGTACAAGGTATCTCGCACAAAGATGACTAGAAAAAAGAAAAAAAAGAAAAAAAATTAAATGCAGCAATTTCAGAAACAAAAAGAAAACTTCAGGGATCAAAAGAAACGGTCACAAAAGATTAAGATCAACAATTGATAGCTACACATTTCAGAATGAAAGGATTATCCAATTAAGACTGAAATATCCAGCGGTTATCTTACAGTTATAGGGGTATAAACTACAGTGAAGAGCAATTCAACAGAAAGTGATAGGTTCTATAATGAACTGCAAAAGATAGTCAATGAAATTAACCAACCAAATATGCTACTATTGCTGGGAGACTACAGTGCTAGAGTTGGTAATGAGAAAATTCAGAAAAACATCGGAATTCATGGAGAAACAACACATAATAACAATGGAAAAAAATAGATTTCACTGTCTTCAATCAGTTAAAGATTATGAACACAATGTTCCCACACAAGGACAGCCACAAGTACACGTGGTCTGCATGAAATCAGAAATCAATTATTGATTGTATAATTTTTAATGGTAAATTGGCAGATTTAGTCTTGAATACAAGAGTCTATCGAGGCCCTGAATTGGAAACTGATCACTATCTATTAGTAGCACCTATTCGTCAAAGGACTAGATGGTATAAAAGAAACAAACAAACAAACAACACAAGAAATTAAAAGTGCTTACAAGGTTAACCTATTAAGAGACCCCAGTGTAAAATGGCTGTACCAGAACAGAATTAATAATCTTACACAGGTGACACCATTAGTGACAACATGGAAATGAAGTGGTCTAATTTATGTTCAATTTTAAAGCAGTCTGCTTTTGAGAATTTTTTTTGTCAACTTAGTAAATTAGAAGATAAAATAGAGTATCATCACAAGAGAGCAATAGCAAAAACGGAAGTGCAGAAAAAGCACAGAAAGAGTTGGGAAAACTTCGTTTCACACCTGGAGACTGATATAACAAGACCACAACCACAGACCTACAAAATACTCAAGAAACTGAATAATGATGTAAAAGAATACATACATATTAATGCAACACCTCTAATGGAGTGGCTCATTTATTTTCGGAACCTTTGGAGGGGTTCAAATGTTGAGCCATTTCTTCTGCCAACATCACTTAATAAATCTTCGGAAACTTGAAGAACAGGAGCTAGTGCTCAGAAAACTTAGAAATGGAAAAGCATCTGGAGAAGATTCAATAAATGCAGAACTATTCAAGTACTCCAGTGACATCTTCAAGCAAAGATTGCTCAATTTCACCAATTTAATTCAGAATGGCAACAGACCACCAGAGAATTGGCAAAAAGCTATAGTTATTCCTCTTCACAAGAAGGGCAGTGTGAAAGATTGTGGAAATTACAGAAGGATAAGTATACTCAACTCAGGTTACAAAATTTACTTTAATACTGTCAAAGAAAAATTATTCAGGCATTATGAAAATGTGATTGGAAATGAACAACACGGATTTCGTAAGGAACGCTCATGTGCTGATGCTTACTTTACCTTGAAAGTCTTAGCAAAAAAATGCAGGTAATTTAACTTGGAATCTCACATAGCATTTGTTGATTTTAAGAAAGCCTTTGACCTAGTTAACAGGAACAGACTTCTTAATATCTTAGCAGAAGATAATGTACCACAACAGTTAATAGATAACATATACAACATGTACAGTGACAACCTTATTGCAGTAAATTACGAAATCATCAGACTGAATGGGAACCGATCAGCAGAGGTGTGAGACAAGGTTGTGGACTTCTCCTTTGTTGTTCATAATCTATATGAACAACATAATGCAGGAATGGAGGCATGAAAGGCATGGATCAATCCCAGTCAGCAGGTATCTTATACATCTAGATGCCATTCTCTTTGCTGATGATGTTGCATTGGTAGCATCATCAGAAGATGATCTTCAGTGGTCAGTATTTAATCTCCAGAAAGTCTCTTCAAAATTCGACATGGCCATTTCACCAGAAAAAGAGTAAAATAATGGCCTTTAAGGGGAAGGACCCTATCCCCAGTAAAATCTGTTTAGATAATAAAACTTTGGAAAGAGTCAATGAATTCAATTATCTGGGATACAATTGAGTCATTCAGTTGCAGAACCCATTATGTCCATTGTTTTTCTCAAAATTAGTTTTCACCACCATTGTATGCAGCTCATCAAAATACACAATCCGGTAATGTAATACGTGAGCAAAGGCCATTTAATCCATATGTTTAAAGGTGACAAATAACAGAACTGCTGCAGAAGTCTTTATGTCCAGCGTGTGTTATGTAGCAAAGCTCGTTATGTCCCAGAACCCTGTAAGAGGATCATACTTACACAAACAAAATCAGGCAACTGTGTGATAGGAGGTGAAGTATACTATAACAGCGATTGTGGTGGAAGCAAAGAGCATACTGAAGCATGTGAAACCCTTTTCTGCTATTGTGCCACTACCAGTGGAGGAAGGGGTTCCTCTTAAGAAAGAAAAGCTCAATGACCTGAACACACTGCTGACCAAACATTACAGGAAAGAGTGGATGAGGAATGTGGACCTCACATTCTACAAGACACTGACCAGTGGCAAACTTTAAACAGTGAAATGCCAGACTATGACATTGGTGTGGGAAATTTTGTTGAGGACAATAACGGATTGTTAATGTAATTGTACAAAATGTTAAAGAATGTATAAAATGTTTTGAATGAGTGATGATTTCTTGATGTAATCATATAATCAAAGAGCGGGGATTAGATATCAAAACATTATATCCTAACCTTAAAATTATTTCCATTCATGCTATTTTCACAGTGTAATACTTTCAAACGTACCTAATAAAACATGTTCACCATAAATCTGCACACTCTATTCCATATACTGCTGCACATATCTTTTAACTCCACAAAATTGCTGCAAAACTTGTTATGTCCATTTTTTTTTTTTTTTTTGCAAAAAACATGGGTTCTGTAAGTTATATTTTGTGGAGATTTTGCAGTATGACAAAGATAAATGCTTACTGCTTAATTACAAAATTTTAAGCTTCTGTCTTTGTTGCATAACAAACAGTTTTTTGCGCTTCCTGAAAAATTTGTTTGTCTGGACACAATGGGTTTTGCAACTGGACGACTCAATTTATCTTACCAAGTGGAAATTGATATCTCTGCAAAAATAACCAAGTTAACCAGAATAACAGGAATTATAAATCACATTATGAAGCCATATCTTGTCCAAAAACATACTCGCTTACATCTTTATAACATTTCAGCCAGACCGACCCTTTGCTACGACAGTGAGGCATGGATAATAAGAACAAGACATTTCCAGAATTACAGCACATGAAATGATGTTCATGCACAGAACAGCAGGCTATATAAAATGGGATTGTAAAAGAAATGAAGATGTGCTTAAGGGACTTTATGTGAAACCAGTAATCAATTACATCTATGATTACCAAGAAAACTGGAAACATCATGTTCGAAAGGATGGAATCTGGAAGACTACCAAAGGAGATCCTACGCTACCAACCAAGAGGACACAGATCTATAGGACGTCCAATGAAGCGATGGAAATAAAATGCAAGACCGTAACGGGCCACATGGCCCAATACTTAGAAGGAGGAGGATGGTGATGATGATAATAATAATAATAATAATAATAATAATAATAATAATAATAATAATAATAATAATAATAATAATAATAACGGAACACTAGGGGTAAAGCACCTGAAGGGGAAGTGAAGCACATCATTGATCCGTCCAGGGTGTAGGACGTGCCGTAATGGAGGGTCAGCAGACTGGCAGCTGGTTGGATTTGAGTCAATGAAAGAGCAAGAGTTTTTCAAATGGCTCCCATTGTATGCTGGAGTGGAAACTAAGCAGGACTTCATTAAGATAAGATCCAAATTTCAAATTCCTAGGTGTTTGGACAGAAATAAACACAAATATTTCCAAATACTGAGTATGACTTGATAGAATCTGATGATGATCTTTTAAGAACGAAACATGTCATTCTTTGTTTAATAGTGTGTATTTACAGGTATGTTATAGTGTAATATTTTTATTGAACTTGTACATTCGACAGACTGAAAAGCTATTGTTACATTTAACTCAGCCAATACTGGAAAGTATGGCTTCCTTCTTAACAAAACACACTGCTGAAAGGCATAAAACTGGACTAGAGGATGTAGAAAAGAAGGGATGGTGTAAGAAGTGGAGCTAGGTTGGGATGCAGGAAGATCTAATCAGCAGAAATCGACAAAAACACCAACGGAGTGATATCCCCAAAAGGATTCCTACTGTCAACGTGGTCCGATATAATAAGGCAAACTGTGAGACTGTTGGGGCTGAGAACTGCCCAAGATAGAAAAACCTGAAAGGTGAAGAGGGAGGCCTTTGCTTCAAAATGGGATTGGTCAGGCTCTGATGATACTACCAACAAATATGTTCTGGAAGAGGAATTAATTAATGGCTCTCTGCGTGCTTTATGAAAAATGAACTAGCAAATCCTCACCTTGATTCGGGCAGCCTGGCCCACTCGATGTGGTTGGGATATCCCCATCTGTAACTGGGCGATGTGTAATGAGGAGTATAAGGCAACGACTTCCAGTTTACCATCGCTGAAGCTCTGAGGGGCCACACTTCCATCCCCTGCAACAAAACACTTTCTTATAAACAAAATAGCACACAGTAAAAAAAAAAAAAAACTACATTTATCTCCTCTCCTGAAAATGCAATATGCGGTGAAACCTCATTCAAGTATTCATCACAGTAACTCTTTATACTCCTGGTCTAGAAAGACAAGAATAACAGCAATGACCACATGTCACCTTGTAATCTTCAGCAGTCACTTGGTATGTCAAGACCCATCAGAGCTGAAGTACTATAGGGTTTGTATTTTATATTAGTTAACAACTTTGAACATTTTAGTCTCTGAATACAGAGGAGGAGGAGGGTGTTTGGTGGTGGTGATGATGATGATGGTTCAAGAAAGACGTAAGTCAGGACCTGGGTACATGGGATAAATGATTATCTATCTGGAAAGAGTGAGAAGACAACCTAGTGCAAAGTAGTAGCAGCAGCAGCAGCAGCAGCAGCAGTAGTAGTAGTAGTAGTAGTAGTAGTAGTAGCAGTAGTGTGGTGGCAGGGGAAAATCTTTTGAAGACACCACTCCGAGTGGGAGTTGGATTTCCACCAACTAAAAACCCCTGCCCTCTTCACCTAACCCATTCTGGAACTGCTTGATGGCATGACATCAGAATGGAGTGATGTGTATTATTAAGTTCTTCTTTTCTCTTCTTTCGCCTTTGTCCCCATAATGCATATCGCCATTGCCTTTACTGTGTTCCAGGCAAGCGGGCTCTCCAACATGATCTGAACCAGATTCCCTGGTGTGAGTAGTAGTAGTAGTAGTAGTAGTAGTAGTAGTAGTAGTAGTAGTAGTAGTAGTAGTAGTAGTAGTAGTAGTAGTAGTAGTAGTAGTAGTTTAATGTCTATTAAGCAGCAAAATGAATGGAGGAGATTGCCAATACTGTAATTTCATTCTCAAAAAGGTGCTTGTGTGTATAAAAAGTCTGGGAACCACTGCTATAACCTTTAATTCTCAGGTAGCATACATATAGAAAGAAGAGGTTCAAATATCCTCAAATGGAACCTGGGGGCCAACAAGTAAGTCAGTTTGTGAGGGATGGAACATGTTCTCTACGGAGGTTAACATTATGGAGGTCCCTAGTGCAGGGACCTTGAAGGAGGAGAATCAAGACAGAGAGAGAGAGAGGGAGAGAGGAACAAGAAATGGAAGATAACAGGATGAACATAATGGCAGGTCGTTGTGGAAAGATGGAGCAACTGAAAGAGGAAACAAGGACAAACACAAAAGGATTTCACTGCTAAATGATGATGATGATGATGATGATGATGATTGTTCTTTAAAGGAGCCTATCATCTAGGTCGTTGGCTCCACACTGTTAACTGACTTTGATACAGTGGAGATGGTGAAAGGTCAAACTCGGTACTCTAACTATGAGTGCAACCTGCTGTGATATAGATTAGGTAAATGGACATTAAAAGCTAGGGGAGAAAAAGCCCTAAAGAAAATGTTCTAAAAAGCTTGGCTTTGTACATTAGTGGAAGAGATATTTTTTAAAAAAAGAAGAGGAGTCTCACAAAAACAGCCTAACTTTGAATTTGTGTGATTCCAAGCAGAAGCATTTAAGTCCCTGGAAGAGAGTGAACACAAAGATAGGTTGGCCCAAATATAACATAGCCTCGCATATATGACAACCCTGAATTTTTGGGAGGTATTTACGAGAAAAATTAAATAATGAATGCAATTATAACATATTAAAGCTGTCCTATAACTAAGGTAAGTCCTAAAATAAGTCTAAGAATGAAAGTTTTATTTCAATATAAAATATTGTTAGCTTTCCTCAGTTTCATCTTTCGTGTTCTTTTTCTGTTTTGCAATGTATATTATTGTACTATATTTTGTAATGTCTGTTGTAATTGGAGTGCAACTCTGTTACAGATATGTGTCATAAATAAATAAATAAATAAATAAATAATTAGCCAACACTGACAGGCGACCTTATCAGCGTAATCTATCAGTAAGATTTGTACAATATTAGTGCAATGTTGTAAATATAGTCCTGAATGCCACATCATTGTTAAGACTACGGCTAGATAGGTGTTTTTAAACATAAGGTAAATACGGTACAGATGCCGCATACACTGTATGTGTATGGTTTTTCATTTTCTAAGGAAGAACTACTGTCTGTGGGTGTGATGAATGTTGCTTGTATATCATGCCAATTATAGCCGATATCTTGAAGTGGGTACATGTTTCCTACTGACGAAGTTTTTCCTTGTGTTCATTTATTGTATATTAAGTTGGTTTCAAATGCTTAATCAGCTGTTTTAGTACAGTAGAAGTCAGAAGCATAACTGTCAGCTTATTTTCAGCCATGTTAGTCTTGAGGTATGACAAAAGGAGGGTGTGGTGTCTCTACATAATAGTTGGGGGAGTTGCTGCACAGCAATCTGGTAGAGATGCCTCATTGATATCAAATTCTAAAAGCGGTCTGGAAACCTTCAATATTATTCAGAGCGCACCAGTATTTCATTTGAATATTTTATTGCATAAAGTCTCACGATTATTGTCTCACGGTTCTTAAAATACATGACTTATGTTTATTGCTTTCATTGTTAACATTTTTGTTATTACATAAAAGTATATTATTTTCAGAAATAAAAATTTATGACATACCTACTCAGTATAATGAACTGTCATGTGATTCATGTAGCAAAGTGAAGAGGCTAGCAGAAGCTCATCAAACATGGCTACAGCAACAAGGTATTGCCTTTAGATGATGATGACTCAGTATAGAAGTAAGGGCACTGCCAAAAGAGTTCAGGGGACAGGGAAAAATTTAAGAGAGGCTGTTAGAAGACTGAAAGCAAATGAAATACTATTCAGGGAGGCAGAATGATAATAAGATTCTGGCAAGAACACTGAAACAAAGAATAGATTCAGGAAATCTGGAAAATAGACGTACTGGGTCCAGCAGGTCTATTTCATTAATCACCTAAGTCAAATTAATATTCAGTATTAAATGTTAACTTATGGTATAAAATAAATATTAAAATTAATATTAGATTTTTTTTCATAATTTATTTAGTTCCAGAAATTTATTTCTTTTTCTTTCCTTTTTGCATACTTAGGTTTGTTCAGACTAGAAAGCGAGAAAAAATTGGTTGCCCACATTAAGAATCTTTCAGCATCAACTTTTGCACCTGACAGGTTGACTGTGAGAAGAGTTGCATATAGAAAGGCAAAGGAAATGGGACTACCAAACAAATTCAACAACGAATCTGAAACTGCGGGCTACGATTAGTTAAATTCTTTTCTGTCTAAGGAGTTTTCCTTGGCAAAAGTGGAGAGCATGAATAGAGAAACGGTTAGCTTTTTTTTTGCTAGTTGCTTTACGTCGCACCAACACAGTTAGGTCTTATGGCGCCAATAGGATAGGAAAGGCCTAGGAGTTGGAAGAAAGCGGCTGTGGCCTTAGTTAAGATACAGCCCCAGCATTTGCCTGGTGTGAAAATGGGAAACCACAGAAAGCCATCTTCAGGGCTGCCAACAGTGGGATTCGAACCCACTATCTCCCGGATGCAAGCTCACAGCCGCGCGGCTCTAACCGCACAGCCAACTTGCCCGGTTAGCAAGTATTGAGTGTAAGAGAAGCAATGAAGGAAAATTATTTATTTAATAGACCAGAAAATGTTTTTAACATGGATGAGTCTGGAGTGCAGGCTAACAACCAACCTGGTTCTGTGATAATGGAAAAAATTATCTGTTCAGGAGAGAAATGCGAAAATGTAACTGTTCTGGCTTGTTGTAATGTTGCAAGCCAATTTATGCCTCCTGTTTTGATATTTAAGGGGGTAAATAAGAAACCAAAGTTTGCTGATGGTTTGCCTCCTGGTTCTGACATGTACATGAACCCAAAGTCATTGTACATTAGTACAGAGTCGTTCTACAGGTGGCTCATGTTTTTTCCCCCCTATAACACACACCATGAGGAAAGGGCCTTCTAATAGGGATGTAGGCAGAGAAAGTTTGCGCCAGATAGTGCTCGTGTACTACTGGGTAAGCGCAAGGGGATCGTCTTATGGTTATCCCAGTCAGCTGCGAATAATGTGACAGAGTTTTCTGAGCTAAAGCCGATTATGTCTTGTCTAATTTTAATAATAATGCTATTTGCTTTACGTCCCACTAACTACTTTTAAGGTCTTCGGAGACGCCGAGGTGCCAGAATTTAGTCCCGCAGGAGTTCTTTTACGTGCCAGTAAATCTACTGACACGGGGCTGTCGTATTTGAGCACCTTCAAATACCACCGGACTGAGCCAGGATCGAACCTGCCAAGCTGGGGTTAGAAGGCCAGCGCCTTAACCGTCTGAGCCACTCAGCCCGGCTTGTCTAATTTTACTCCAAGACTATATTAATTAATTGTGTAGGTATATCCTGTAGTATATTACGGATGATTTCCAGCGTTTAAGCCTTAAACAGCTGCAATATGAACTACTGGATGAGAAACGCTAGAACTAGCAGGAGGAAGGAAGAATTAGTACAGCGGTAATTAGAAAATTCTAACACGCTTTATTATCCAAATAATGAACGAATATGCCTTTTCCTAAAGATTACAATTACTTGAGTATTGTACATTGATAAATATATAAATGTACCTCCACAAGACAGATCATAAATAGATATTTAAACACGCACTTGCTCCCCTTGCTTATAGACTTCGATTCATATATTTTTTAAAGGTTGATGGCTTACATGAAACTGCAGATACAGCCTTGTCCACCACCAAAGGCATGTGAATATTCTTGAGTTTCCCAGTGCCGATTCCTTTGAATATTTGACCATCAGCCATAAGGTGAAGATTACTATCACAAATTTGCATCTGATGGATTATTTCATATTTAGAAAATCAGAAATAGAAGCAGCACCTGTTTCCAACTACAAATCATTGTGTTATGCTGGATACAGACTTTTCAGTGAAATGTTTGTTTTGTTTATAAAAGGTTAATTTCAATCGGGTGAAATTCTAAAATGCAGTGCTGTGAAATCCAAGTACACAAAACATAAGACCTATAATGCGAAGCTTATTTTAGGAGTACCTGGTGACATTATAGGAGGGGAATGTGAACGTTTTGCTGGAACAGGCCCCAAGGAATGTTGTAAGCATATTGCTTCTGTAAGCTAAGCATTAGAGCACTTCACCAAGACTGGTATTATTCATTGTTCGGAAACATGTAGCCAAAATTTAGAAACTTTTCAGCATCCCCCTACCAAACGGTTGAGGCCAGTTAGCCCTATGAACGTGGATTATTTGCCTTTGGAACAAGTTTCGCTATTATAATCTCAGTTGAACTAGTTATAACTCTAGTCGAGGGGTATTTCTCTCTAAAAGCAAGGGGGCTGTTTTCAAGGACATTTCCTCTATCAGGCCAAATGTTAAACTCTTTACATGGGCAGTACAGAAAATTAATCCAAACATTAAATATTCTCCCAGCAGTAGTTTTATGGATTCCAAAGTTAAGGCCTAGTTCTTTGACAGATTTGTTGGTCCTTAGCTTCATAACAGTCAAGAAGAAACACAGTCTGGGTTCAAGAGGGAATATCTGTAAATTGTATCTGTTTTTTCCCAGAACAGCAGACACCAAATTACAATGTTGGACGTCTACAAACCCTGTATAAAGCAATATGGCATCAGGATTACGCATTGTTTGCTCAACAACCAAATTACCTGTAGTATTTTTTGAATGCTGATGTCTTTGAAAATGGGAGTCACAAATGTAACATTTACTTCTTCGGGTATATTCACGATTTCTTCCCGTACTTCAAAGAAGGTGATTTCTGCATGTTCCGATATTGTAGGCTTATCGTGGTGTATGGCCTCTTCCTTGTTTTTGTTGTATTCGTGGTACACGGAAAAAGTGATGGAACAGCGCCCAGTTTTAATCTTGCTCTCTCATCTTTAAATACAAACGCATAAATTCGGTGGTTGTTATCAAAATGCTAATCAGTATAGGTAGAAAATAGGAATTACTTCCCTTCGTAAATCGCACTTACCCAACAAAGTTTTCATGAAGTCACCGGGTTGAAAATAATGGAAACACACTTTAATATTTTCGGTCAGATTCTTCTCCTCAAAATTTTTCCTTCTAATAGCATGTAACCATATCTTCCTCATTTCTTTATTTTATGGAAACTAGTGAAATGAAAGTGGGCTTCCCTGATTTTTTCAAAGAGGAACACTGCAATAGCTCAGCATAGTCACGAAAATAACAATTTAAGCAACTTAAATTCGTAGATATTTAGCGGCACGAGTACACAGGAGACAAATGAAAAGCGCATTACGCTTACCCAGTACAACAGCAGTGCGCTCTATCGGTGCTAGTTCTATACATCCCTATTTTAGGACGACGCCTTGTAATAGTTCACCGCAGTTGCTTCAGACAGATGTTGATAACAATGTGACAATCTGCCTACCTAATCACTGCATTCATGCCTTGCAGCCCCTGGACGTGTCATTTGTTGGGCTGTCCGAAAACATATTTCTGGAAAGAAGTTTCAGCATGGGTTGCACAACACAGTGAAAGGAAGATCACTTGATATCAAATGGTTAGACTAATCGGTGCAGCTTGGAGTAAAGCCGCGTCTGTAGGAGTAATGCTTAGTGGCTTTGAAGCAACAGGCATTTTTTCTTTTAACCCAAACCAAGTACCTGGACACTTCTTCTAAATGTCAAACATAAATGAATCACCATCATCAGCACAACAAACTTCCAGTTCTATGGACCTCTCACCTACTCCTGCTGATTCTTCCCAAAACACCCCACAACCTTCCACATCTAGTATATCACCTGAGAAAATTACACCATCAAAAATTGTCCAGAAAATAAGCTTGATACTTAAACTGCCCAAATCAATGTCAGCAAGATGAAAAATCAAACCAAAGCACTTACTGACAGATGCTGCAAACATTGAAGAGAAGCATCAAAAACAAAATGAAAAGGAATTTAAGGAAAGGCGAAAACAACTTCCTTTGTCGTTACACAAGACAGGACACGACCAGTAAAGAGAACCATGTCAACAAATGGAAAGAGCCCAATAAAATCAGAAACGAACCACTGCTGTGAATGTAGGGAAAATTATTTCCTAACCACAAAACAGGATGACTGGGTCCGGGGGCTGAATTGCAACCAGTGGCTCCACGAATCTTGCTCTACATATAACGACAGGTGTATACATTGTGTCAGGAAAATTGCTAGAGAACAAAATGCTAAGAAACAATCTGTAAAAATATGTACCTTGTAAGAGGATAAACATCCGTTTTTGATTCAAGAATCATCCAGAGCTAAATTAGATTTTACAAGATAATTATTATATCATTATCAACACCTATCTCAAGCAAGCTTTCAAAAGATACAAAATTACTGTGTCAGGACAGAATTACATTCGTGATGATCTTTATGTTTTCCTTATATAACACATGGAAGAATCTATTGCACATGCAATCAAAATTAAAATAGGATTAATTAAATGTTGTAAATTATAATTCTTTTACCAGTGAATGATTAAATTATATATATAAAATTGTCTTGTAGGATATTCTAATGATCAGTTATATTAAAGTTGAAGAAATTAGCTTAAATTTGATTTTGTTATTTTTTTTTTGCGGCATCTCTCCCAAGCAAAGTCAGCATGTATACCGGGTTTCAGGGAGAGACGTCACTGATGCAACAATGCTTTTGCTCTTTAATTTCTTCCATTTATTTATTATTTATTTTCAATTACCAATATTTTGCTCATCTTAGATGTAATGTAAGTATTTTCAAAATATCTTCTATTGATTTGCAACAATTTTTGAAGTAAATCTACCAAAATATAACAAAAGATATATAAAAAAAAGTGCAGCAACTCTATCGGAATTGAATATGATATTTTATTCACCCCGTTAGACCATATGTTTAAAAAAATAAAAATTGAATTATCCAATATCTACATTATCTCCAATAAACAGGTAACAGGATGGTTCGTGATGTGGGTTACGGTAGTCACCTCCTAGTTCGTGAACTATGTGCAACGGGATACTGGTTGCTATGGAACATAAGTGGACATCTCTGACATATTCTGAGTCATGGCCCTCCTTGTGCTCAGGTGACTAGGACTATAAAAACCACTGGGGGGTCCCTGACCCATTAGAGGAGAAATTCTCACTCGGACTATGTATAAGTAGAGTAGCATCCTGCTTCACAGAATTTACTGAACTTGGGACATTTTAAGAAAGCCTTTGATCTATGGGAGTAACAGAGTCCCACTTCCATTTGAAAGCGAGGGACTCCTTGGAAACAACTAGGTGAACAAAATAGAATTCAATGGGGAGCTACTGATATTAATGGGGCTTATGGAAGAAAAAAGTCAGCAAACAGGATGTGGCGGATGTGTTAGGAGTTAATGATATTTGGGTAAGGGGAGATAATGAGGAACGGATAGATTTGAATATAAGTGTTTCTGACGGGTCTTAAAAACGGAAGGGCAGAGTGTGGTGTAGGACTGTCCATCAGGAATATTACTGCATGGAACTTAGTTTCTGCTAGGCATATAAATGAACGAATGATGAGGGTAGATTTAGCTGTTGGAGGAATTAGGCTGAGAATTGTAGCAGTGTATTCACCATGTGAGGGTGCAGATGAGGATGAAGTTGAGAAGTTTTATGAAGCACTGAGTGACATTGTAGTCAGAGTCAACAGCAAGGATATGATAGTGCTAATGGATGATTTCAATGCATGAGTTGGAAATAGAACTGAAGGGTATGAAAAGGTGCTGGGTAAATGTGGGGAAGAAATGAAAGCTAATAGGAATGGGAAGCATTTACTGGACTTCCGTGCTAGTAAGCATAAGGTTATTCACTGCTACACATAAGAGGGTAGGGGCACCAGATCCATGTTGTTTGAGTCATCAGTCCATAGTCTGGTTTGATACAGCTCTCCATGCTACCCTATCCTGTGCTGCCACCCTATTCTATGCTAACCTTTTCATTTCTACATAACTGATGCATCCTACATCTGCTGTAATATGCTTGTCATATTCATACCTTGGTCTACCCCTACCGTTCTTATCCCCTACACTTCCCTCAAAAACCAACTGAACAAGTCCTGGGTGTCTTGAGATGTGTCCTATCATTCTATCTCTTCTTCTTGTCAAATTTAGCCACAACGATCTCCTCCCACCAATTCGATTCAGTATCTCTTCATTCATGATGCGATCTATCCATCTCATCTTCAACATTCTTTTGTAACTCCACATTTCAAAAGCCTCTATTCTCTTTCTTTCTTTCTTTCTTTCTTTCTTTCTTTCTTTCTTTCTCTCTTTCTTAGCGAGTTATCATCCATTTTTCACTTCCATACATTGCCACGCCCCAAACAAAAGTCTTCAAAAACATTTTTCTAATTCCTATATCAATATTCGACATGAGCAAATTTCTTTTCTTAAGAAAGGCCTCTCTTGCTTGTGCTAACTGCATTTTATGTCCTCCTTACTTCTGCCATCGTTAGTTACTTTACTACCCGAGTAACAATATTCATCTACTTCCTTTACAACTTCATTTCCTAATCTAATATTTTCTGCATCACCCGACTTCGTACGACTGCACTCCATTACTTTTGTTTTGGATTCATTTATTTTCATCTTGTACTCCTCACCCAAGACTCCACCCATAAAATTCATCAACTTCTCCAGATTTTCTGCAGTCTCAGATAAAATAACAATATCATAGGCAAATCTCAGGGTTTTGATTTCCTCTCCTTGGATTGGGATTCCCTTTCCAAATTCCTCTTTGACTTCCTTTACTGCCTGTTCTATATAAACATTAAAAAGGAGGGAGGAAAAAGTGCAGCCTTGCCTCACCCCTTTCTGGATTGCTGCTTCTTTTTCATAGCCCTCAATTCTTATCACTGCAGACTGATTAGATTGCAGATAATTCTTCTTTCTCGGTACCTGATCCCGATCACCTACAGAATCTCAAATAGCTTGGTCCAATCAACATTATCAAATGCCTTTTGTAGATCTACGAACACCATGTATGTGGGCTTGCCCTTCTTAATTCGATCCTCTAAGATCAGATGTAAAGTCAGGATTGCTTCATGTCTTCCTACATTTCTTTTGAAGCCAAATTGATCTTCTCCCAACTCAGTTTCAACTTGTCTTTCCATTCTTCTGTAAATAATACGTGTTAGAATTTTTCAGGCGTGAGATAATAAACTGATGGTGCAGTGGTCTTCACACTTGTCAACACAGGCTTTCTTGGGAATAGGTATAACAACATTCTGCCGAAAATCGGATAGTGCTTCTCCTGTCTCACACATCTTGCACACTAAATAGAATAACCTCGCTATGCTGGTTTCTTCTAAAGCAGTCAGTAACTTAGAGGGAATGCCATCAATTCCAGGTGCTTTGCTCCTATTTAGGTCTCTCAAATATGAAATTTGTAACATGTAAAGTCTCAAAGCTCTGTCAAATTCTGACCTCATAATTGAGTCACCCATTTCATCAGCATCAACAGCCTCTTCTTGTTCCAGAACCATATCATCTACGCCCTTACCTTGATACAACTGTTGGATATTTTCCTGCCATCTTTCTGCCTTGTCTTCTTTCCCTAGAAGTGTTTTTCCATCTGAGCTCTTAATATTCATACACCTAGTTTCCTTTCTCCAAGAGTTTCCTTGATTTTCCTGTATGCAGCATCTACCTTTCCTAGGACCATATAACTTGACCCAAGTGTGATAAACTGATATAACTTGAAAACAATATTCTCTCACCCATGGGTAAATAATGCAAAGTATCGAACTCTTGTTGTTGTTGTTATTATTATTATTATTATTATTATTTTTATTATTTTTATTATTTTTATTATGACCCGTGATGTACATCCAGTTATTAGTTTATCATCACATTATTTGTGAGGTTATCTCATGAAACATTTGTGGTATATAGATATTTATATGAGTTTAGTTAACGTAAGAACCTGTATATAATTTATTATTACCTGCATTAATGATCTGAATCCACTACAGAATTGTGAAACACACTGTAACATCCAGAATTGTACTGGGTAGACAAGAACGCTGTAGAATATTCTGTACATTATATCTGGGCCTTAAGCACTCTAGAATTTACGAGAAAATGTATCCTTGTAGAAGCCTGGCCAGGCACATATATAAAGAGGTGATCTTGATGGTAGAGACGAGTTATTGTTTAGTAAGAGTCATGGTTTAACAGGAATTGTTCTGACCAGACGTGCGTCGTGCTAACGAGTGTTTGAGGTATGTGAATTGGCTTAGTAAAGGTGGTAGTTGACATGCAGCAGTTGCAGTCTCCATGTGTTCGTGATAGGCAGTTGTTAAAATGGTGGCTTCTTGATGTTCTCGGAGTGAAGTGTTTTGTTTATGATACAGTGATTAAGGTTATGTGTGTTTAATTTGTAAATAATTGGAAATAAATCCGTGTACACAAGTTGACAGCATTTTGTGTGCATCATTGTGGTTACATTAAACTTTCAACATCCTTGCACTTATCCTTCAGCCATTCTTCCTTGGATGCCCTGCACTTCCTATTCACTTCATTCTTTAATAGCCTGTATTCTTTTCTGCCCTCTTAAATTTTTAGATTCTTGTATTTTCATCGTTCATCATTCAGGTCTACTATCCCTCGAGTTATCCATTGATTCTTAGTTGATCTTTCCTTTCTTCCTAACATCTCTTCAGCAGCCCTACTGACCTCATTCTTCATGACTGTCCATTCTTCTTCTAATGTGTTTCCTGCAGCCTTTTCATTAAGTCCCTGTGCAACATGTTCCTTGAAAGAATCCTTCACACTCTTTTCTTTCAACTTTTCTAGATCCCATCTCTCTGGAATCCTTCCCTTCTTCAATTTCTTCAACTTCAGATGCCATTTCATGACCAACAAGTTGTGATCAGAGTCCACGTCTGCTCCTGGGAAAGTTTTGCAATCCAACACCTAGTTTCTGAATCTCCGCCTAATCATAATGAAGTCTATTCAATACCTTCCAGTGTCTCCAGGTCTTGTCCATGTGTACAGCCATTGTTTGTGATGTTTGAACCAAGTATTAGCAAGGACTAAATTGTGATCGGTGCAGAATTCAACCAGCCGATTTTCTCTTTCATTCCTTTGTCCCAATCCAAATTCTCCTACTGCAATACCTTCTGTTCCTTGGCCTACCACTGCATTCCAGTCTCCCATCAGAATTAGATTCTCGCCACCTTTTACATACAGTATTAAATCCTCTATCTCTTCATATATTCTTTCGATTTCCTCATCATCCGCTGAACTAGTAGGCATATAGACCTGCACTATTGTAATGGGCATTGGTTTGGTGTCTATCATGACAACAATAATCCTTTCACGATGCTGGTCATAGTAGCTTACCTGCTGTTCTATTTTCTTATTCATTATTAAACCCCTGTTTGATTTTGTGTTGATAATTCTGTATTCGCCTGACAAAAAATTCTGCTCTTCCTGCCAACATACTTCACTTATACCAACTACGTCTAACTTTAGTCTATCTATCTCCATTTTCAGATTCTCTAACCTACCACAACGATTCAAACTTCTAACATTCCACGCTCCGACTCGCAAAATGTTAGTATCATCTTCCTGATAATCGTGTCCTCTCATGTAGTCCCCACCTGCATATCCGAATGGGGGACTATTTTACCTCCGGAATATTTCACCCAGGAGGAAGCCATCATCAGTACAGCATTCATACAGAGAGAGCTGCATGTCCTTGGGAGTTAGTTACGGCTGTAGCTTCCCGTTGCTTTCAGCCGTGTAGCAGTATCAACAGAGCTAAGCCGTATTGAGAATTATTACAAGGCCATATCAGTCAATCATCTAGACTGCCGTCCTTGTAACTTCTGAAAGGCTGCTATCCCCCTTTCGATGAACCATTCGTTAGTCGGGCCTCCCGACAGATACCCATCCGATATGGTTGCACCCCTGGCTCAACTATCTGCTTAATTGGAATGGGCAAGCCTCCCCACCATGACCAAGGTAACATGGTTCACAGGGAAGACCAGATCCATAATATACTATAACATACTTTGAATTCAGAAAATCTATTAGGAATGTGCCAGTATTTTGGGGATTTTTTGATGATACAGACCACTATCTGATCTGTAGTGAACTAAGTACCTCTAGGCCTGCAGATAAAAAAGGATACAAAGTCTCCAGAATGAGGAAATTAGAGAGAAGTACATGGATATGATTAGTAAATTCCAAACAGTAGGCAGTAAGCAGGTTCAAGATACAGAAAGAGAATGGGTGGCATACAGGGATGCTGTAGTAGAAACAGCAACAGAATGTCTGGAAAAACTGTGTGTAAAGATGGGAAAAGGTGAACATCTTGGTAGAATGATAAAGTGAGAACAGCTTGTAAACGTCAAAAGAAGGCATATCAGAAATGGCTAACAATGACTGATGCAGACAGAGAATTGAATGGATGAAAACCATAACGGTATAAGTGACCTTTTTTTAAAAAATGAGTTAAGTGCAGAATGTAACTCTGGGAGGATGTATCTTTTCACCAGCAAAGAGATACAAGTGATAGCGGTAATATTCTGCGCTCTAGTGATGGGTTGTATAACTACAAATAGCATGCTTTATATGAGTGTTAAGATGTTTAAATGCCTTTTTCTCTGAATGACCAAAATGCTACTTATACCGTTATGGTTTTCATCCATTCAATTGTACACAGATGAAAGAAACAAAGCAAAACAAATAATTCATTCAATCAATCAATCATTACTGATCTGCATTTAGGGCAGTCGCCCAGGTGGCAGATTCCCTATGTGTTGTTTTCCTAACCTTTTCCTAAATGATTGCAAAGAATTTGGAAATTTACTGAACATCTCCCTTGCTAAGTTATTCCAATCCCTAACTCCCCTTCCTATAAAAGAATATTTGCCCCAATTTGTCCTCTTGAATTCCAACTTTATCTTCATATTGTGATCTTTCCTACTTTTACAGACACCACTCAAACTTATTCTTCTACTGATGTCATTCCACGCCATCTCTCCACTGACAGCTCGGAACAACCACTTACAAGCTATTATTCTCACAATTGTTCCGTATTGAAAGCGACATTTAGTACTCTGTAGTACTATGTAAAATTCTAACCACATGAATTGTGGAATGTATTGAATAGGTGGTTCAATAAATATTCCTCTAATATTCTTTAAACATACCACGTAGTCAAGTAGCTCGTCTCCTTTCTCCCAAGTCTTCCCAACCCAAACTTTGCAACATTTTTGTAACGCTACTCTTTTGTCGGAAATCACCCAGAACAAATCGAGCTGCTTTTCTTTGGAATTTTTCCAGTTCTTGAATGAAGTAATCCTGGTGAGGGTCCCATACACTGGAAGCATACTCATGTGCAGAGATCTGTACCCTTTACTTACAATCGTATTTATGTGATTACCCCAATGAAGATCTTTCCTTATATTAGCACCTAGGTACGAACAATGATTGCCATAAGGAACATTCACCCCATCAACGCAGTAATTAAAACTGAGAGGACTTTTTCTATTTGAGAAACTCACAACCTGACTTTTAACCCCGTTTATCATCATACCATTGTCTACTGTCCATCTCACAACATTATTGAGGTTGTTTTGCAGTTCATCACAATCAACTTATTTATTACTCTGTAAAGAATAACATCATCTGCAAAAAGCCTTATCTCTGATTCCACTTCTTTACACATATCATTCATATATTGCACCCGTCCACCTCCCGAGTCCCAGACTAGCATTAATCTCAGGGGTGTCGGTTCATTATTTAAGTCCACAAATATATAAATATAGAGGCATAAGAGAACACGGGAATGAACGGAGCAATTAAAATTAAAATGGGGAAAGCTCGATTGTAAACTTGAATTTAAGGATTCCATGATAGGACTAGGAAGTGACAGTTAACTTTAAAAAGGGTATCATCTAACTACAATGAAAAAATTGAGAATGGTTTCCTTTGAAATAATGGCTAGAAGAGCGGTTTATTACGCCATCCGACGTACGAAACTTTGATACATTTGGCAATAATATTTAAATTTTCACACACGTTACATAAACAAATCACTTGCTATACCGCAAGTGGTATCAATATGTTGCTGGGTTGCTCCTGAAAGAAATTACAAATGGGATATAACTTATGGATCGATTACGTTTGAATCGAACCGTTGTTCAAGGATATAGCTTCCTTCTATCGGGAGCCCGAGCATAACACATGTTACGGTCGGCTTCTTGATTTAACCAAGATGGCGTACCCCGGCTATATACATTTTTCCGAGACCGGTACTCGGACTGGGTAATGTTCTCGTGAATTACGAAAATGGATTACACGGACAGTTCCTATCTTACGATGTCCAGCTGATGCCATACCACTGAATTAACATTTATATTTTATTTACACATGATTTGAAACGTTACAAAGTAGCCTCAGTAGACTACTGCTACAGATGAGATAACGAGAAGCGGTGGGAAATACCATGCCGAAGACCTCCCCTCGCATCGCAAGCGAAGTAAACAAACACACAAAGTATTACTGTAACTTGTCCCGTGCGGAAACCGTACGATAACGAGGTAACAAAATGACTATAGTATTTATTATTCTTATTATTCAAACTACTCTAATAGAGGGATGTTGTCACCACTTATTTAATCCACTATCATCAGAAATTTATTTATCCACGAAATTATCATCCTTGAAATTATTATTATTATTACTATTATTATTATTATTATTATTATTATTATTATTATTATTATTATTATTATACGGTTCCTGGCACTGTCACGTTTGATTAATATCGTCATTATTATGCGGGACGCAAACACAAATGGTTATTACTGTCATTATTATTATTATTATTATTATTATTATTATTATTATATCCCCTTGTGATTATTATTATTAATGAATAGGTGACTCAAGTTGTTGTTGTTGTTGTTATTATTATTATTATTATTATTATTATTATTATTATTATTATTATTATTATTATTGAACTGGTCACTCAAGATTTTATTATTATTATTACTGAACCGGTCACTTCCGCCAAAATACATTAAGATATCGGTCGCGATTACAATTATTTTACTGATCAACCAACGACATCATTACTATTATCATATGACAATTATTATTAATCTGACCGCGATGATTTAACATCGTCCTTACATTGTTACTATTATTATCGGTTGCATATTATCATCTGGATTCCCGTTTAACATCTTTATCAACGCTCATTAAATTAATACGGTCCAACCTTTTATCTGCAATATTTATTATTATCATCACGGCATCATGATTGTCATCACTCGTCATTACAATGATTACAATATACGATCATTTATGTGGAATGTGAACTCTCATTATCCTTAGATCCGTAGTATCTCGACGAATAGCGGTGCAGTCTATTTATTTCGTACATGCTGTCACGGGTTCGAATTCTACCCGCTACGTAACTCAGTATTTCTCTGTGACACTGCCCGTACATTTTACACTCATTTCAATATGCTAAGTGTTTCTCATACGGAATTTATATCCCTTTATTCCTCAATATTCCTCGATTCATTTATTTCTCACAGAATTATCAACTGACTTATTTATTCCACTTCTGACATCGTACGACCTTTTATTATCTGACTGCAGATTCTTTAACATTTTTCTATCTCATTTTGATCTACGCCTTAGTTCGTTCTCCACAAATAATCGTAACATTTTGAAATTATATTTACCAAAATTTGACAATCATGGTTTCGTAATATTAGTCCTACGTGTTCCGGCTAATGAATTGCAACTTTAAGACACGACATTTATTCGTAAAAAAATATTGGACCGTAATTTAAACCACACGTTCATTAACATGTACAGATTATTAGCACCGATATTATATTTCAATATTATTAATTGATCAAGTTAAATTATCACACACTTTAATTCCGAATTAAAAACGACATCCTGTCATTAAATGATTCCCGATAAACTCAACATCTTATCACTTAAATTTTATTATTACGCACTGCTCACTAAAATTTCCAATATCTCTTGAATTATTATTATTATTATCGCTTCTCACAAATTTAACAACTTCACTTTGAAATTCTGAACACATTGATGAACAACAAAACACAGCTGGCATGACAAGGCTGGACTTTCCTTCAACGTCATTACATAACTCGTCAATATGACTAACAGAAAAGCACAGATCGGGTCTATTAGACTATGATAACCAATTCAAATGTAAAAATATTCATGACTACAAAGAAAATATGAATGCATGCATGACTTAACGTACTACCCTTTATCTACAAAATTTACATCTACAACAAACTGAATACATAAAAAGACCCGATTATTTACGTTATTACTAAATCCTGTCCGTGCTACAAATTTAGGATGGGATCGTTAAGCGACCCATCTTGTTACAGAAGGTAACCAAGTCTAACCAAATTATTCCCATTTTCCCAATCACGCTAACATTTCCTAAATATTATTTACATTTTGGTACTCATCTTAGTTATTTGTAATCCACTGCAGCTTGGCAGATGAGAGGCTCCTTTCGGCCCCTATCTGCCGTACTACTCACCCATTCTTGATGGCGGAATTCCACAAGTGACTTCCTGGTACATTACCATTTTTACACAAATACTTTAACTATCACACTACTTCACCATTGACAATGTTAACACTGAAAAGTTGACTTTTACAAAACAAATTAATACCCTAGACCCAAGATTTATTATATTACACTGTTTTAAGCTTCGTCCAATTACCGCACAAAAGGACTTGGACACGTACGACGAGGTGTCGAATTATTCGCCCAGCACGAGTTATGTTGTCCGACGCGATACGCCCGACGCAGGTTTCCCTCTTGAAGTGTTCATGATAGCGGTTCGATCCTCCTAAGTACAGGCTATTATTTCCCAGGTACTGTTCGTCACACAGTATTCTATTCTTGCACTTAGTGTTGTGCAGTTGAATTTTATATTAGTCACTCTTGCAATGCAATTAATTAACATTACTACGATATTTGTAACTGGCACACACTGTCCTAAGTTAACTATTTTCAGTTCACGATTTTCGAGCGCGGTCACATTTTATAAGTACCGGCGGATGGTCGCACCAATACATGTTGAATTACTGTAAGCACGACAAGTTTGAATTCAGCTGCGGACGGTATTTCCGCTCCGAAGTTTATTTTCAAGACAAGTAAGACTAGCACAACTGCTAAGACTGCTACGACTGGTAAGACTGGGGGATGAGTGTTCCATGTGCTCGTATATATTGACGAAGCTTTCCCTAGCGCTTTAACTGATGTCATATCCGTGATGGAGGGGGTGGATTTTTAATATCGGCACTTGCATTCCGAATTGGACGTTAAAATTTATATCAAATTACTTCACTCCTCTAGCATATTTGCTGGATTAAATATGAACTCCTGACGATCATAGATTAAGGAGATACAGGTGGATTTAGCTCCCCACATTTTGCGCCTTTGGAAGCGTCCCTTACAATGTGGTTTTCGTTCAGCCAATGACATTCCAGCTGTCTGGTTTCCAAGAAATCCATCCTTCACTTTGTTTAATTTGCCCATAATCATCGATTATTTTTCCATGCGTGACATCTAATAAGTTCATTACATTGGCCCGTGTACTCACAATAATTTATTACTGATTACTTTCGAAGTTACATTGGTGTCTCATTCCTTGTCTCTCAAGATGGTATCCCTGAGTCTCCATCTAAATTTTCGTGATTGGCCTACAAGTGGTCACGTGATTTAAGTTTCCACCTGCAATAACCTAGGCTAGCGAATGCCGTTGAAACCGCTGTTCTTTTCCATTCAACCTTTCCTGGAATTCATGACGTCACGGAAGTTTCCGTTCGCCCAAAATATCCCAGCGCACTGCACGTGTGGCAAGCTTTCATTGTCTCAAACTACCCCCTCCTCTTTCTGACCATGACTTATTTGTGGGCTTGTATTTTTCCTGGTCGCCAAACTAATGGGCTCCCCTGCTGTGAAGCAGCTAAATTCTGTTGTGCCAGGCTAAGCCTCACGGCTCAAGTCTGTCGGGTAACCAAATTATTATTTCAACATTACTCGTATGGAATAAAGTTTCTGTACTTCAATAAATGTTCCATATATTATTTCATAAATCAAATCATGACTGACTATGGACCTAAGTCACTCGGGTTCAATATATAAGGAAACAAAGGTCCAATAATACTGCCTTGAGGAATTCCCCTCTTAATTATTACAGCGACAGAAAAAGCTTCGCCTACTCTAATTCTCTGAAATTTATTTTCTAGAAACATAGCCACCCATTCAGTCACTCTTTTGTCAAGTCCAACTGCACACATTTTTGCCAGTAGTCCCCC
Source organism: Anabrus simplex (assembly GCF_040414725.1). Lineage (NCBI taxonomy): Eukaryota > Metazoa > Arthropoda > Insecta > Orthoptera > Tettigoniidae > Anabrus > Anabrus simplex. Next base: position 275,511,704 of record NC_090270.1, read on the forward strand.
ATGATCTACCCTATCAAATGCCTTAGATAGGTCAATCGCGATAAAGTCCATTTGATCTCCTGAATCCAGGATATCTGCTATATCTTGCTGGAATCCTACAAGTTGAGCTTCAGTGGAATAACCTTTCCTAAACACAAAGTGCCTTCTATCAAACCAGTTATTAATTTTGCAAACATGTCTAATGTAAGCAGAAAGAATGCTTTCCCAAAGCTTACATACTTGCATGTCAAACTGACTGGCCTGTAATTTTCAGCTTTATGTCTATCACCCTTTATACATACACGGGTGCTACTATAGCAACTCTCCATTTTTTTGGTATAGCTCCTTCATGGAAGCAATAATCAAGTAAGTACTTCAGATATGGGACTATATCCCAACCCATTGTCTTTAGTATATCCCCCAAAACCGTATCAATTCCACCTGCTTTTATAGTTTTCAACTTTTGTATCTTACTGTAAATGTCAATGTTGTCATAGGTAACTTTTAATACTTTTTTAGTATTAGTCACTTCCTCTATCTGGACATTATCCTTGCAAACAACAATCTTTACATACTGCTGAATGAATACTTCTGGTTTTTGAAGATCCTCGCATACACACTCCCCTTGTTCATTAATGATTCCTGGCATGTCTTTCTTGGAACCTGTTTCTGCCTGAAAGTACCTATACATACTCCTCCATTTTTCACTAAAATTTGTATGACCGCCAATTATGCTTATCATCATGTTATCCTTAGCTGACTTCTTTGCTAGATTCAATTTCCTAGTAAGTTCCTTCAATTTCTCCTTTTTTCCACAGCCATTTCTAACTCTATTTCTTTCCAACCTGCACCTCCTCCTTAGTCTCTTTACTACTCTGTTATAATATAGTGGATCTTTACCATACCTTGCAACCTTTAAAGGTACAAACCTCTTTTCACATTCCTCAACAATTGCTTTAAACCCATCCAGGTCTGTTTACATTTTTATTTACCGTTTTCCACCGATCATAGTTAATTTTTTTAAATAAAACTCCCGAATGCCTGTTTTATCGGCCATAATATGGTACTGCCAAATAGACCTAATTTTAATACCTTCCTTTCTTTCAAATGGAACATGTTACCTAGACATGTTGGAGCTGTATGTAGTGCCACAACTTCATCGGGATGTGATCTTTCAGCAAGATGGTGCACCGTGCCATTATGTGGAACTTTTGAGGGTTTTCTTGTATCATGAGTTCCCAGATTGCTGGACTGCGAGAGGAGGTAGTCCATCGAATGCTTGGCACCCTAGAAGGCCCGGCATTACACCACTTGATTTTTTTCTGTGGGGGTTTGTCAAGAATCAAGTGTACCAGATGCCAATTCGTGATCTGTGGAGCTTTACAAAAGAAAATATTTATAAAATCCTCCTGTCAATACAATTCAAGTCATCTGTTAGATGAAGCAAAGTCTATACATGTTTCAGCCTAATCTCAAGGCCATCTTCAGTAGTAGCCTTGAGATTAGGCTGAAACATGTATAGACTTTGCTTCATCTAACAGATGACTTGAATTGTATTGACAGGAGGATTTTATAAATATTTTCTTTTGTAAAGTGATAACCGTCAATACGGAATGAGATTCATAACTTGCAATCTGTGGAGCTATCATAAATGTTACGCCTGCAATGCTGCAGAACAGTTGGAGAGAAGAGGAATACAGATTACATGCCTGTCTGTCATATGTATGCCAACCTACTCATAACCTAACTAACTCTTGTAAAACCTTCAACTATTATGTTTAGTATATTTGAATTATCTTTTATCAAATGACAAGTACAACTGTACCCAGTAAATATGTATTGCACATTTGTATAACTTCAAATACGTATTGTTAATATATTTTAATTATCTTTTATTAAATGTTAAGTACGGCCATATTTTAAAAGTATGTATTGTACATTTGTGTGGTTGAAAACTGCAAAAAAAAAACTCTGTAATATTCATATATTGAGTATAATCCAATATCATTCTGTTATATATGGAGGTTTCTGGAAACTTACAGTAATGATTTATTATCCAGATACATGCGGAAACATTAGGAATTTCGTAGACATGTCTATGCATGTTTATAAATGGTAATCGAACATTCAAGCTTGATCTATTCCAATTGAGAGGCTGGCGATCGATTGTCCATGTATCAGGTGTACGCATAAGTTTTGGTGGCAAAGAAAACACAATTTTCAAGGGAAATTCATTGTTTTGTTTATTCAAAATATTGGCCATCGGCTTCTACACACTTCGCCCATCTTTCAGGTAAGTTATGAATACCATGCCAGAAAAACTGCTTGTTTTTTGTGGCAAACCATTCGTCGAACCATTTTACAACTTCCTCGAAATTGTTGAAGTGCTGCTCTGCGAGCACATGCCCCATTGATGTGAAGAGGTGATAGATGGCACCAGGTAAGGCAGTATGGCGGGTGTGGAAGGATGTCCCATCCAAGAGATTTCAAGGCGTCTTTCACTGGTTTTGCTGCGTTAGACGACGCATTGTCGTGTAACAAAATCATTTTGTCATGTCTTCTGGCCCATTGCGGTCGTCTTTTGATCAATGCATGACTTAAACTAAATCGTTTGTTGGCGATAGCGTTGTACATTAACGGTTTTGCCAGGCTTCATGACTTCTTCGCACTTTTGTGGTCTACCAGAGCACGCACCGTCTTTCACGTTGAAATCACCTCATTGAAACCGTATCTCGGAGCGTGTTCATCATATGTTTCTACCAGCAAACAATGACTTTCTACAGCTTTTTTCTCTTGATTAAATAAGAAAAGCAATGCATGCTGCAAATATAATTTTTCAGGCACAAATGTCGACATGATCACAGAACAATCCAAAACAGGCGCTAGTGTTTGGTGGACTCAACTTGTGTATGTTGGTAGGTTAATGTCAGACGAACAAACTGACATATGTGTCAAATTCATGCGCTGCGTACTGGTTGCTGGCGCCATCTCTTAGTTAAACCGGGAAAGACTTATGCATACACCTGGTATGTTCGATTGTGTTCCATTCACAATGTTGCAAGAACATTTCCAGAAGTCAATATTTCCAAACTGTTTGTTGAACAGTATATATATCGAGCTGACAGACAGTCGGTCAGTGTTGGACTTGGAGTGAGTGCTGGGCTCCGTAGTGGAGCCAGTGTTGGTGTTGAACTCTGAGTCAGTGTTGGACTCTGTGGTGAAAGAGTGGCAGAGAGAGACTGTGCAGTAGGATTATGTAGAGTGTGGGTTAGAGTGAGTTTATATCTGTATTTGTCAGAATCAACTTGAGTGAGGTAGTCAGTCTTGCTTTGTGATGACAAAGTGAATAACCAGTGTACGGACTTGTTGATATCTGTAATTTTCAGAATCGACTGTGTCATGGTGAAGTGAATAAACAGTGTAAGAACTTGTTGATATCTGTACTGACAGAATTGATAGTAGATTGCTTCAGTGTGTTTCCCTTAATAGTGTAGTGTTGTGTATAACTGTTGTTATGGAATAGACATAGCGACAATAAAGTGGTTTTATGTAAGGAGGTAAACGTATCTCATGTGATGTTTATTTACACCGAAATAAAATTGCATTGGGAACGATATCGCACCGCTAATGGTGTGCATATCGAGGTGTATTAGATGTGTAAAAAACCACTTTGAGTTACCCTAATTGTAGAAACAAACCGCATATAAATATCTCAACTACTTCTCAAGTAATTAAATTTTATATTATTATACCTTTAACCCAGACACCCTGTACTGTAGATCCAAGGGAATCACTGGACAGGTGGAAGGAATAGTTTGAAAATTTTCTCATTGTAAAAGGAAATTTTTTCTGGTGGCACAGTGAACAACCCAGCTCATGGGAAGGACACTGATTTTGGTGAAATTATACTTGAAGTGGAAAGATTGTAAATAAACTATTGTCATGAAGCAGCAGGAACAGATGAAATTAAACATGAAATGGTGAAATATAGTGGGAAGGCAGGGATGAAATGGCTTCAGAGAGTAACAAGATTCGCATGGAATATTAACAAGGTACCTTGTGATTGGAAATTGCAGTAACTGCACCTATCTATAAGCAAGGGAACAGGAAAGATTGCACCACTGATCAGTATACCAGGAAAGGTGTTCACTGGGGTTTTGGAAGAGAGGGTATGATCAGTGGTTGAGAGTAAGTTGAATGAAAACTAGTAGGGTTTCAGACCACAGAGGGTCTGTCAGGATCAGATTCTCAGTATGCGTCAGGTAACAGAAAAATGCTAAGAAAGAAATAGACAGTATGTTTATGCTTGGTATATCTAGAGAAGGCGTATGGCAGAATGAAAAGGAAAAAGATGTCAGCTGTACTGGGGGATTATGGGATTAAGTGTAGATCATTAAAAACAATCAAAGGAACTTATGTTGACAATTGGGCTGCAGTGAAAATTGATGGTAGAATGAGTTCTTGGTTCAAGGTACTTACAGGGGTTAGACAAGGCTATAATCTTCCACCTTTTGCTGTTCATAGTTTTCATGGATCATCTACTGAAAGGTATAAAGTGGTAGGGAGGGATTTAAATAGGTGGAAATGTATGCAGAAGTTTCAAAAGAAAGCTGTTTGAAGGCCCCAAAACAGGGAAATTTGTTTTGATGAAGTGCCTTGTTTGTGATATGCACAAGGGTCTTCCGTGTTTCACAAAAGTGCAATAAGATGATTGAAAGAGTGCAACTGAACTTACGAGGATGAGTAATACTTAGTGAGGATTATGGGTTATTACTACAATAAAATGGGTGTTAGTGCAGTGCGATGAGGATCACTGGTGTACTTAGGTTTTCCTGAATTTTCTAAGGTGTACGTAACATTCCCATGTTATAAATATGTTACTAGTTACCCAAGAAATCCTTATTTACCATTTTCTTACAGTGGCACCTGAGTAAGGATGTCACTGCTTATATGGTGGTAGTCATTATAAAATCAGATAATGCTTCATCTACTCTAATTCTATGAGTTCTATTTTCTAGAAATGTAGCTACTCATCACTCTTTTTTGTAGTCCAGTACCCCTCCTTTTCATCAGTGGTTGGTGTCAACTACAGGAAGAGTGACCGCCCCTAAATAAAGCTCAGAATGGGGGTGAAGAGTGCACTTCCAGCAGAAGTAAACAACAGAGGTCTTTGCAGTTGGAAACTGAAAGCCGTGTTCTAAGGTCCACTATTCCACTCTCCTAATAGTTTGCTGTAATTGTTGCTATGTGACTGCCATATTTTATGAGCTATAACGTAAAGCAAAATTGTCCACATATAGCGACAGTACTACTGCTGAACCAGCAGCAGCGACAATACCGTTTATAGCAATTGCAAACAGAGTGACACTGAGAACAGATCACTGTGAGACTACTAGAAAGCTTCACGATCTCTAGTTCACTCTAGTTTAGTAGAAATAGCACATGATCTAGTTACTGAACAGTAAAAATTATATTTCAAGAATATCATGTAGCAATTATAGAGGGATCACTTCATTGTCTCATGGTTTGAAAATATTTGAGAAAATACTTGAAAAAAGGCTAAGGAAAATAATAGAACCACAACTACAGGAAGAACAATATGGATTCAGAGAACACCGATCAACTACCGATCTCATATTTGCACTTATAATACTGTTAGAAAAGCATTGGGAGAAGGGCAAAGACTTAACACTAGTGTTTTTGGATCTCGAAAAAGCATTTGATAGTGTTCCAAGGAAGACTATATGGGAATGTTAAGAAAGAAGAATGTACCCAAAGGGCTTATCCAGAAAGTTAAAATGCTTTACAAAGACTGCTGCAGTTGCGTACAGATAGGAAACGGTAATTCTGATTGGTTCCAAACCACTAAAGGAGTGCAACAAGGCAGTACCCTTTCACCATTACTTTTTATCACTGTCATGGATGAAGTCATGAAAGAAATTAAGCAGAAGAACAATATGGACATCAATGCATTTGCATTTGCAGATGATGTAGTAATTTGGGGAAATACAGAGAAGGAAGTCCAAGAGAGGCTGAACACCTGGAATGAACATTTGAAAGCACACGGATTAACAATAAATAAATCGAAAACTGTTACTATGTCTGTCAACAGGCAGAAGAAGAAAGGAAAAATAATGCTGGAAGGTACACAGCTGGAAACAGTAGACCAATATAAATATCTTGGGTGCATCATTTCAAGTGATAACAGAATACAGCATGAGATTAACAACCACATTCAAAAATCAGCTCAGTTTTACCATCAAGTTCGGAACCTCCTCTGGAACGAACAAGTTCCCTTAAGATCAAAGCAGATTCTATTCCAATCATACTTCACCCCCATAATAACATATGGCCTAGAAACCTGCACAACAACCCAACAAGTGGATAGCAAACTACAAGCCGCAGAAATGAAGTTCCTACGAACTATGGTACAGAAGACAAAAAGGGACAGGGTAAGGAATGAAAGAATAAGGGAGGAAGCTGGTGTGTACCCATCCCTGAATGAAAAAGTGACAAGGGCCCGTTTGAAATGGTTTGGCCATGTCAAACGAATGGACGATGGAAGGACAGCAAAACAATGGCTACACACAGTCGTGGCCGGAAAACGACCGGTAGGAAGACCTAGGAAGAGGTGGCTGGACCAAGTGAAAGAGGACATAGGAACAAGAGGAATCAGCTGGGATGTCGTCTTGAGAGAAGAGTGGTACATGGACAGACAGAAGTGGAGAGTGCTCGTAAACCACACCTGGGCAACTGGAGTGGAAAACTGATGATGATGATGAATATCATTCCAAATGTATAAATGTGAGAACATACCCATACTCCAGAGGTAGACTCCTGCACCCCAAGATGGAATGTTCAGTATAACCACAGACTCTATGGATGGCAGGTCCACGAGTTTGTCATCCAGATAAAGGTCCAGACGCTGCTCCAGATCACGACAGCCCCTCTCTACAGCCTGTTGAGTGCCATAGCCCAGGTACAACAGCTAAGGACAAGATAAGACAGAGTTAATCAACTGGCAAGAACAAACAAAATAATGCTGTTGCATATGTTTAATTTTAGGGGCTAAAAACATGTTTAGTTATAAGACTCTACATCCTTTTGGTGTCTCTAAAGCATACGTGTCTGTTATGAGTCAACAGAGAGATAAATACCAAGCTGGTTCTTTATTAGCAGCAGCATCAGACGCTAATTCCTGACTGACCAACCCAAAACCTTTTGTTTTAATTTTTGACAGGGCTAGTAATCAATACATATCCTGGAAGTACACGGAGAGACAGCAGAAAGTTATCGCACTATGCAGGGGACATCGGGGGAACAGACTGCCTGCAAAACCATTGCTAGACATACTAGTAAGCTATAGCAGCGTGGCTGGGCACTCAGTTTCATTACGGTAGGCTTAAACTATTAGTTAAGAGTTAATGATAAATGAAGTTCATAACTAATATAGATTTTACCTTTCATCAATGCAGCTGTTTGAAATGATGGCAATCGTTCTCAATACAAACATTGCATCAGCATAAAAAATTCCGGAACACTTGTCCTATCTTCGCATTTCATGTATCAGTTGCCTGATTTCATTCTTCAGGGCTTCGAGAGTAGGCTTTGTGGATTGTTCATGTCCATTTTCTCTTTTAAAGTTACCCACACACAACGATCACTTAAATCGGGGGAACGAGGGGGCCAACGTCCACGACTAATTATTCACTCGAACACCAGTTCTAATGCATGTATAGATTGATGAGCTGTATGGGCAGTGGGTGTTATCCTGCTGGAAGTAGGCATAACACTTTTCTTACTCAGCCAATATTTCAAAAAAATTGTTGCAGTATGATCTGCACATAACATTCTGAGTTAACTGTATTATAAGAAAACAGGACCAATTACTCTGGGTGCAGTTATGCCACACAAAACACACACTTTCTGGTCATGAGGAGGAATTTTATGCACCATGTGAGGATTGTCGCATGTCCCAATACTTTATATTCTGAGAATTCATACACCTACATAAACTGAAATAAGATTTGTCCTCCATAATTAAAAAAGATAATGATCAACAATATCATCATGGGCAGACTGCAATATCCACTAATTTTTGCAGGCAGCTGGTTTCTGTGGTGTTAACTGATGAACCACTGACACTTTGTAAGGAAAAAAGTGTAGCATTTTCAGTCACTGTAATACCGATCTTTGTGAATTACCACACTCCTGCACCAAAAAGCATGAAGATTTCCTTGGGCTGATATTCATTCTTGCTTTAAAAATATCTGCAAGCTTCTCCTTTGTTAACACCCTCTCCTGTAGTTCTCTGTTTTCTGTTTAAAACGGATGCTGTTTCTCGTGATTGCCTGAATAACCTGATTATGCATTGTCTCAAAGGTATTGCAGTGCCATGGATATGACGTAGAAATTTGCAAATGGTTCTGTCATATGATTTCTTCTTTTAAGAGAAATATGTCTACTAGAAACGTTCATTGTCCAATACTATATGTCACCATACCGACAACTAACATAAATAACTTTCAGTAAGTGTAGGAATGCAAAACTAATAATATACGCTCAATAAGAACTCCATTCTAGTACAGTACGTTCTATGTGATATCACAGATACTCAATTAAGGCTTACGTCTGATACTACATTATGATTGTAACTAGGTGATAAAGGGACTAGTGCAGTTGTACCTCACTCTCATCACTAATTTGCTCGTTGTTCACTACTTGTTACTCACTTAAGTAACATCCGTGCAGGTTGTTTTGGATCATAGAACTTAAAACTTTTCTTTCAGTTACAGGTTTGAACAAGAATTACCAACTTTAACTCATTGTTGGAAATATTAAAATGAACTTCCTAAGAGGGATTCATATCTGTGCAATGGATATCTACAGTATTCATGTGGAAAAGATAGCGATCTAAATTATGCACACAATGCCCTAATCCGAATAATGTAATCCCAGGAGAAGCGAGCTGATCCTGAGGCTGAGCGGACATCAAAAATAGAGAAAATTTGGAGCCTTTATAATCGTTAGACTAAGCGAAGCCAGGTACGACATCTAGTATGTGATAAAACAGAATTTGCTTTATGTTACACTGATGACACAGATAGGTCTTATGACGACAGAGGAATTGGAAAGAGCTAGGATTGGGAAGGAAGCAATCATTGCCTTATTTATGGCACAGCTCCAACGTTTGGCTGATGTGAAGATTTTTTTGCTAGTTGCTTTATGTCGCACCGACACAGATAGGTCTTATGGCGATGATGGGATAGTAAAGGCCTAGGAGTTGGAAGGAAGCGGCCATGGCCTTAATTAAGGTACAGCCCCAGCATTTACCTGGTGTGAAAATGGGAAACGACGAAAAACCATCTTCAGGGCTGTCAACAGTGGAATTCGAACCCACTATCTCCCGGATGCAAGCTCACAGCCACATGCCCCTGACCGCACGGCCAACTCGCCCGGTTGATGTGAAGATGGGAAACCATAGAAAACCATCTTTCAGGGCTTCCAATAGTGGAGTTTGAACCCATTATCTCCCACAAGCTGACAACTACACGACCAAAACTGTGCAGCCACTCGCTTGGTGTGTATAAACTATCACAGTTATAATATCTTCACAAGTAAAAACATCAGTCCAGTAATCTTTCACCTTCATTGTTCATAATATACATGGATCATTTACTGTTTGTTTGTCCAACCCTTGACCCGTTTTTCTATGGGGTCAGGTAGGAGGTGAGATGAATCTGTCGTGGCGGGTTTTTATGACCGGATGCCCTTCCTGACGTCAATCTCATTACAGGAGTTAATGAGATGAAATGAATGACATGATATATGATAGTAGGAAGGGAGAAGGTGAAACCTAGTGCTGGCACATAGTCTACTCCAGTCGAATAGCACCAAGGGGTCTGATCTAGGCTTAACGTACCATCCAATGGATGAATCGCCATCAACAGCGTCATATGTCCTCACTTCATATGAGCAGAGCAGAGAGGTTTGGAATTTAATCCAGGATTTTGGCACGCAATCTAGTGATTAGAAATTGTATACCACCACCTCCCCTACCCTGTTGACCAACATCCTAACCACGGTTTCAGGCCCTTTAGAATTCAACGTCTGAAATGTATAAAATGGGAGGGAGTGATTCAGTTAGGTGGAAATTTAGTAAGTAGCTTGGTCTTAATGGTAGACTGTGCTGAAGGTCTGCTGGAGCTTGAAAAGAGAGGCAATGCATTTCCAATACTAAAGTGATGTGAGTTAGGAAGAACCTAAGGGGATTGAATGTCAGGTCAGGAATACAAATCTAAAACAGGTGGATCATTCAACTATTTAGGATATGTATTTTCCAAGGAAAGGGAGATGGATAGACTAAAGATAAATGTAGTTGGTAAAAGTGAAGTACGTTGGCAGGAAGAGCAGGATTTTTGGTCAGGCGACTACCGAATTATCAACACAAAATCAAACAGGGGAAATGCAGGAGTTGGTTTAATAATGAATAAGAAAATAGGGCAGCAGGTAAGCTACTACGACCAGGATAGTGAAAGAATAGTGCAGGTCTATATGCCTACTAGTTCAGCGGATGATGAGGAAATCGAAAGAATATATGAAAAGATAGTAGATTTAATACAATATGTAAAAGGTGACGAGAATCTAATTGTGATGGGAGACTGGAATGCAGTGGTAGGCCAAGGAGGTGAAGGTAATACAGTAGGAGAATTCGGATTGGGACAAAGGAACGAAAGAGGAACTCGGCTGGTTGAATTCTGCACTGATCATAATTTAGTCCTTGCCAATACTTGGTGCAAACACCACAAACGATGGCTGAATACGTGGACGAGACCTGGAGACACTGGAAGGTAGCAAATATACTTCATTATGATTAGGCAGAGATTCAGGAACCTGGTGTTGGATTGCAAAACTTTCCCAGGAGCAGACGTGGACTCTGACCACAACTTGTTGGTCATGAAATGCCATCTGAAGATGAAGAAATTGAAGAAAGGAAATAATGCAAAAATATGGGATCTAGACAAGTTGAAAGAAAAGAGTGTGAGGGATTGTTTCAAGGAACATGTGGAACAAGGGCTAAATGAAAAGGCTGAAGGAAACACAATAGAGGAAGAGAGGATAGTCATGAAAAATGAAATCGGTTAGGGCTGCTGAAGAGATGTTAGGAAGAAAGAAAAGATCAACTAAGAATCAATGGATAACTAAGGAGATACTAGACCTGATCGATGAACGACGAAAATATAAGAATGTTAGAAGTGAAGAGGACAGAAAAGAATACAGGAGATTAAAGAATCAAGTGGATAGAAAGTGCAAGTTAGCTAAGGAAGAATGGCTGAAGGAGAAGTGCAAGGATGTCGAAGATTGTATGGTCCTGGGAAAGGTAGATGCCGCATACAGGAAAATCAAGGAAACCTTTGTAGAAAGGAAATCTAGGTGTATGAATATTAAGAACTCAGATGGAAAGCCACATCTAGGGAATGAAGACAAAGCAGAAAGATGGCAAGAACATATTCAATAGTTGTATCAAGGTGAAGATGTAGATAATTTGGTTCTGGAACAAGAAGAGGCTGTTGATGCTGATGAAATGGGAGACCCAATTTTGAGGTCAGAGTTTGACAGAGCTGTGAGAGACCTAAATAGGAACAAGGCACCGGGAATAGATGGCATTCCTTCTGAATTACTGACTGCCTTAGGAGAAAGCAGCATGGCAAGGTTATTCCATTTAGTGTGTAAGATGTATGAGACAGGAGAAGTCCCATCCGATTTTCGGCAGAATGTTGTTATACCTATTCCCAAGAAAGCCGGTACTGACAAGTGTGAAAACAACTGCACCATTAGTTTAGTATCTCATGCCTGCAAAATTTTAACACGCATTATTTACAGAAGAATGGAAAAACAAGTTGTAGCTGAGTTGGGAGAAGATCAATTTGGCTTCAGAAGAAATGTAGGAACACGTGAAGCAATCCTGACTTTACGTCTGATCTTAGAGGATCGAATCAAGAAGGACAAGCCCACGTGCATGGCATTCGTAGATCTAGAAAAGGCATTCGATAATGTTGATTGGACCAAGCTATTTACGATTCTGAAGGTGATTGGGATCAGATACCGAGGACGAAAAATTATCTACAATCTGTATACAAATCAGTCTGCAGTCATAAGAATCGGGGCTTTGAAAAAGAAGCAGCAATCCAGAAAGGAGTGAGGCAAGGCTGCAGTTTGTCCCCCCTCCTCTTCAATGTTTACATAGAACAGGCAGTAAAGGAAATGAAAGAGGAATTTGGAAAGGGAATCACAATCCAAGGAGAGGAAATCAAAACCTTGAGATTTGTCAATGATATTATTATTTTATCTGAGACTGCAGAAGATCTCGAGAAGCTGCTGAATGGTATGGATGAAGTCTTGGGTAAGGCATACAAGATGAAAATAAATAAGTCCAAAACAAAAGTAATGGAGTGCAGTCGAACGAAGGCAGGTGATGTAGGAAATATTAGATTAGGAAATGAAGACTTAAAGGAAGTAGATGAATATTGTTACTTGGGTAGTAAAATAACTAAAGAAGGCAGAAGTAAGGAGGACATAAAATGCAGACTAGCACAAGCAAGAAAGAGCTTTCTTAAGAAAAGAAATTTGCTCACTTCAAACATTGATATCAGAATTAGAAAGATGTTTTTGAAGACTTTCGTGTGGAGCGTGGCATTGTATGGAAGTGAAACATGGACGATAACTAGCTCAGAAAGAAAGAGAATAGAAGCTTTTGAAATGTGGTGTTACAGAAGAATGCTGAAGGTGAGATGGATAGATCGAATCACGAATGAAGAGATACTGAATCGAATTGGTGAGAGGAGATCGATTTGGCTAAATTTGACGAGAAGAAGAGATGGTTGGTTTTTGAAGGAAGTGTAGGTGGTAAGAACAGTAGGGGTAGACCAAGGTTTGAATATGACAAACAGATTAGAGCAGATGTAGGATGCAGTAGTTCCATAGAAATGAAAAGGTTAGCACAGGATAGGGTGGCAGGGACAGCTGCATCAAACCAGTCTATGGGCTGATAACTCAAACAACAACAACAAATTATCCAAGGATGGTGGTTCAGCAAAGCTAATGCAGTGAGCTCTCAGACAAAATTATCTTTACACCCAACTGTTCTCTGACCCACTTTGCTGTACCAGAATGAAAGCTGGGTGGACTAAGGGTATTTTATTCATAAAGAGTCGAATACAGGCAGCCGAAATGAAATTCTTGAGGAGTATGATACAGAAGAGTATAAAAGAGAAAATAAGGAATGAGAAAATCCGGGAAGAAATTGGAGTGGAAAAAATGAATGATAGAATAGAGAAGAGCCGACTAAGATGGTTTGGGCACATAAAGCGAATGAGCGACGAAAAAATGCAAAAAAAGGTGATGGAAATGCAAATCCAAGGAAGGAGAGGCCGTGGACGACCACGATTGAGATGGAAGGATACCACCCAACGCAGCATTATAGAAAGAAACCTGGACTGGGAGACACAGTGTTGGAGGAGGAGTGGTGGAAAGACCGAAGAAAGTGGAGAGGAACCATATTTGCCCCTACCCGGCTACAGCTGGATAAAGGGAAATGATGATGATGATGATGATGATGATGATGATGAAAGAATTACTAAAGGAATGGCTGGGAACAATGGCAGGAGAGTACTTGGAACAAGGAGATAAAGGTTAAGTTAGGATGAATTTGATGCATGAAGCTAGTGATGGGACTATTGAATGAAAACTACCGAATTATTCGATAGTCGACAACTACCGTTACAACCGATTGTTTCCGTTTGCATTCGGTTTTTCATTCGTATTGCAAATACCAATTGTTTCCACTAGTCAGCGCTAAAATCGCCACCTCTTGAGTCATGGAGTGGTCAGTCATTTATTATAAAAATGGCCGCGGTAGTTTTCAACATATAAGTGTACGCACCAATTCACCCCGCTTCTGTGTATTTCAAGACGGTAATCAGCCAAGTCTCTAATGAAAATAAAATGGAATTACCAGTATATAGGCCTATTTATATGTAGGTTTGTGAGTAAGTTAAAGAGCACTTACTTTTTAGGAACACTGATAGCGCAACGGTTAAAGCAACGAACTGGAAATAGCGAGATGCAGGTTCGAGTCTTCCTCTTAGCGACTTTTTTTAACATAGGAGTATTGTTTTATCAAGGAGAATTATTACCGTTTTATATTTCGTTAGTGAGTTATGCAGCCGTTTGAAGGAATTATTTCTTCCGTGCAACTGGTAAAACAGGCTAGGCGAAAGCAATACCAGTTCTTCCCTCATTATGACCGGCGCGCATGCATCATTAGCAATCTTTTGGTGCTAAACAAGTCATCCAACACGGCTTTATGCCAACTTTCGAAGTATCGTATCGTAATCTGTTTACCCGTCCGCTTCTGTGGTGTAGTGGTTAGCGTGATTAGCTGCCACCTCACTATATTTGGTCCTAGGAAAATATGTTGTCTTTTTATTTAGTTTGCTGTGTTCATATTACTTTAATATGTGGTGTCATTAAAATAAGGAAATAACCTTCGTCTGAAATTACCTAACAGTTGTTATTTTATGAACAGACGATCTTACATCCATTAACTTGTGGTTAGGGACACAAAAATGCATTTTATTTAAAATGAAACATAATGACACAGTTACTTTAATCGGGACATTTTATCTTATTTTATAGACCAACGTATTTCAGTTTCCAATTACTTCACTCGAACATTGTGTAACGTTGGTTACTAGTCATAGTCTCTATATTTCCGCTTATATTAACAAAACAAACATGCTATACAAATCGGTAGTATAATACAACAATCCACATTTCGGTAGCTACTAGCAAATGACTTATTACTAGTTACTAGTACTACCGCAGTATAAAACGTATAGGCTATTACTACCGATTTCAAACCGAATGAAAACTATCGAATGTTTTCATTCGATAGTCAAGCCTCACAATCGGTAGTCTACCGATAGTTTAAAACATTCGATATTCCCATCACTACATGAAGCTGTACACATAAACCAGCTTTGGTAGTTATGTCATGTGAAACAAATTGAGGACAGATTATTTAGGAAAATTATGAACTCTGCTGTGGAGGGTAAGAGAAGTAAAGGGAGACCAAGGTGATGTTCAGCCTTGATTTTCAATGATTTTATGACAAATGGTGTACAGCAACATACAAACCCCTTTTGGTGCTGGTAAAGGGGGCAGGACGTTGGAAGTAAAGTTATCTGCAGATGATATTGTGGTGTGGGGAACAAACAGAGGAAGTACTGTACAAGGTCAACTGGGAATTTTGAGTGCATATGTTGGTAACTATGAAATGAGCATGAGTGTGGAGAAAAGTAAGATAATGGTATTGACTAGAGAAGAAAGCTACTGCAAGTACTGGTTGCCATGATCGAGAAATGTGGAAGGCTTCAAATACGTGCGAAGCAAACTGATACATGATACAGACCTGACCATGGAGATCAGTGAAAGGATTCAACAGGGAATGCACTTTACCACAGTGTAAGGAACATGATCTGAAAGAAGGAACTCCTAAGGAAGTGTCAAGAGGTGATGTATAAGATATATTATTGTCACATACTGACATATGTAGCAGAGACTTGGACAGTGAATAAAGACAAGATAGTAAAATCCAGGCCAGTGATATGAATGATGATAACTAAGACAAGATAGAGACAGTAAGAAATGAAAACATCAGGATGGAAATTGAGTGGAAAAGCTTTCTGACAAAATGGAGACAAACTGAGATTACTTGGATATGTTAAGAGAATGGAAGAGGGAACAATATCAAAGTCAGGGGGGAGGGGCACACACATTGAAATCCAATACTACGTGAAAGTATATGTTTAATTTCATTCTGAAAAAATTATAGTATCACTCCAGAGGCCTCTATGGCAAACATTTCGGTTTTCTTCTTCAAACAGCGTCACCTGACCTAATCATATATGCATCATGAAAACATTTCAAGCGCATGTAGAAAAAAATTATGACCACCTTGCTCCGAATTTACATGGGAATGTTCCAAAATTTAACAAGATGCAAGAAAATATAAACTATCCTCTGAAACCATATCTTGAGATGAATCACATTCCTACTTAATTTCAGCATATAACATTAAAATTAAGCTATCATTTGCTTCAGCCTTTATTTCCAACTAGTTAACACCTGCTACCGGCCACATCATTTACGCATTTATTATAAAAACGTGTTATCCTCTTTCATTTTGAATTTCCCTTTTAGAGAACAGCAGTCAACGGGTATTATTAATGGACTCGACATCACTTTTGTATGTCGATGAGAGAGCTTGCAAGTGTACATAGGGAGAATACTCTACTGTTCGATGATCAACGGCATTTTGTGGCAAATATTTGTTTTCTCATTCAAACAGTGTCACCTAACTTAACTTGACCGTACAATATGTATCGTGAAAACATATTCCAAGCGCCAGTAGAGAATTGATAACATCCCACTATAAATTGACAAGGGAATAGCCTCTCCGAAATTTAACCAGAGGCGAGAAAATATTAACTAACCTCTGAAATCAGTGAAGTGCTCTGTCATATCTTGAGGTGTATTGCATTCATACTTAATTTCAGTGTAGAGTCTTAAGATTAAGCGATCACTTACTTAGTCTTTATTTCTAACGAGATCAGAACTGCTATCATAAGTTATGATTTTCATTTCCATGTTGACATATAACTTATATAATAGGAATTAATTGAAGGATGTTCCACCATTCAACACAATATATAATATAATACATAATATTTATTAAGTGAAAACTGATTTTGATTCCCTTGGAATCATCATCAGTTCACAGTAAATAAATAAATGATAGGATCTTAACAACAATCAACCTGAAATCTGCCTTTAAATATACAGTATTTACAATGGCTGACCTGGGTTATATGACATAAAACACATTAATATTTACAGAACATCCTAGGATCCAGGACACATATGACTGCAGTGTGTTTGTACAATGTTGAACAGAGCTTTAAGATAATGCATAAAAACCTGAAGTTAAGGAATACTGTGAGGTTCCGATTTGTTACTGTGGATATAAGAACATATGTTAAAATGTTCAAATATTCGTAGTTGAATCGTTGATGGAGGGTAAAAACATGTATCAAACTTGACAATCTTGTAAAGTGCCTATGTTAATACAATTTGCAGTTAAAGCGATTAACTGAGGAGTTGGGGGAACACCCTTCATTGTTTTGTAACATCTACTTTGTTGTTGAAACTGTCGCTGTTCTTGCTGTTGAAGTAAAAGTTGAATGACTGTATGGCCTTGGTTGTATGGCACAGTATCGTAACAGGTGGATGTCTGAGGAAGAAGAAAGAAATGAGTACTAATGTGTGTGTTCAGATTTAATTATTGGAAAGTGGTTTTACAGTACTTACTCCCTTATTCCTCACTCTCGTTAACCTGCCGCCAGAAAAGTCGGAGGTGCACTGCTCGCCTGTGTCTGCATGGAGCTTATTGCTGGCTTTGAGAGGGGGATGGGGAGGGTGGTGACTTGCTTTGGATTGGCTATGGTGTGGAGGGGATGCGAGAGAGTGGGGGAGTGATCCGTTGACGCACTGCTCTACCTAGATACGTCTTGAGAATAAGGGGGTGGATGGCATCGTAAAGAATGTTTGTTTTTCGATGGATTCATTCAGATTGTGATTAAGATTGAATCGATCCAACGATATATACTGTAAAACATTTCCATGATGTTGAGCAGAGGTCCCTTTTCCATAATTTCAATAATTTTTAAGTCCTTGTCTATATCATAAAAATTGTGATTGGATTCGTGTGTATGTATTTCCATGGCAGAATGCCTGTTATGTTTGACGGCATTAATATGTTTGTTGTACCTGGTGTTAAAGCTTCTCCCTGTCTATCCGATATAGCTTGCTAAACAAGACTGGCGCTGTACACCAGGTACAATGAACATATTAATGCAGTCAAACATAACAGGCATAACAGGTTTTTCAGCGCAGATATCTAGGAGTGATTGCACTGTCATTTGTTTTGTTTTTCTCTCGCTGACTTCTTGCAATGGTTGTGATGTGCAGTGCATACGGTTGTAAACTCTTAACCTTACAATCAAGGCCATATCATCATTCAACAACAACAACAACAACAACAACAACAACAACAACAGTGACAGTTTCTACAACCAAGCAGATGTTACAAAACAATGAAGGGTGTTCCCTCAACTCCTCAGCTAATCGCTTTAACTGCAAATTGTATTAGCATAGGCACTTTACAAGATTGTCAAGTTTGATACATGTTTTTACCCTCCATCAACGATTCAACTACGAATATTTTTGAACATTTTAACATATGTGCTTATATTCACAGTAACAAATCAGAACCTCACAGTACAGACATGGGAATAGCCTTACCAAAATTTAACCAGATGAGAGAAAATACAATCTAACCCCTGAAATCAGTGATGCCCTCTGCTATATCTTGAGGTGTATCACATTCTTACTTAATTTCAGTGTAGAGTATTAAAATTAAGCGATTGTTTACTTAGCCTTTATTTCTAATAAGTTAACAACTGCTATAGACCACGTTAATTACGTATTTATTACAAAAACATGTTATCCTCTTTCATTTCTGATTTTCAATATGGAACGGCAGTTGACGACGGGTATTACTAATCGACTCTAATATCGCTTTTGAATGTTGATGAGAGAGCTCGCAAGTGCATATAGCGAGAAAACTATACCGAAGGTCGCATTTTGTGGCAAACGCTTCAACTTTCTTATTCAAACAGCGACAGCTAACCTAACTTGACTGTATATTACCATGAATACATATATATAGAGCCAGTAGAAAAGTGATGACTTTCTCGCTATAAATTTACATGATATGAGCCTTTCCGATTTTTTTTTTTTTTTTTTTGCTAGGGGCTTTACGTCGCACCGACACGGATAGGTCTTACGGCGACGATGGGATGGGAAAGGCCTAGGAGTTGGAAGGAAGCGGCCGTGGCCTTAATTAAGGTACAGCCCCAGCATTTGCCTGGTGTGAAAATGGGAAACCACGGAAAACCATCTTCAGGGCTGCCGATAGTGGGATTTTCCGAATTTTTTTTTTTTTTTTTTTTTTGCTAGGGGCTTTACGTCGCACCGACTCAGATAGGTCTTATGGCGACGATGGGATGGGAAAGGCCTAGGAGTTGGAAGGAAGCGGCCGTGGCCTTAATTAAGGTACAGCCCCAGCATTTGCCTGGTGTGAAAATGGGAAACCACGGAAAACCATCTTCAGGGCTGACGATAGTGGGATTCGAACCTACTATCTCCCGGATGCAAGCTCACAGCCGCGCGCCTCTACGCGCACGGCCAACTCGCCCGGTTTTCCGAAATTTAACCCGATGCAAGAAAGTATAAACTAACCTCTGAAATCAATTATTCACTCTGCCATATCTTGAGGTGTATCCCATTCTTACTTAACTGCAGTATTTAGCATTAAAATTAAGCGATAATTTACTTGAGCCTTTTTTTTAACGAGTTAACAACTGCTATCAGACACATTATTTACGTACTTATTACGAAAACATGTTCTCCTATTTCATTTCAATTTTTATTTATGGAACAGCTAATTGACTCCGAGATCGCCTTTGAATGTCGATGACAGTGCCTGCTAGTGGACATAGCGAGGGAACGATACCGAAGATGATCGATCGCATGCAATATAATGGCTGGGTGCATAAATACCAGTAAAATTGCTCATAATAATGAATGCGTCAGTGATAAGGCTCTCACTGTAACTGAAGGATAATACACAGTTTAATACAGGGATTTTGAAGGGACATATATGGGACATATGCTGTTCTCGCTATAGCAGGATTCTACTGTATATGTCACAGGGCTAATTGCAAATAGAGGGTTGTGGAGGATCTTAGATAATCCGCATAGGCTTGCAGATCGAATGGTGAAAAGCATACCGGCAAAAGTTCAGATAATGCAGCAGTCTTTCAGTGCAGATATCTAGGCGTGATTGCACTGTCGTTTGTTTTTCTCGCTGACTTCTCGCAATGGTTGTGATGTGCAGTGCATAGGGCTGTCAACTCTTGACCTTAAAAACTAGTCGTACATAATACGGTGATAGCAGCGCAATCAAAATGCTGAAAGTAATTTATCATGCCAGCTAGTTACGAAACCATTGATCTGGATTGGTTAGTACTAGCTAGTGACAAAACCATCGGTCTGGATTGGTTAGGTCTGGTTAGCGACAAAACCATTGGACTGGGATCAAGCAATGAGGGTCTGTAGGTGTAAGTCCCTAGGATAGGGCTTCTAGCATTCCATACGGTGATAGCAGTGCACTCAAAAAGCTGAAGTAATTTATCATGCCGGCTAGTGACAAAGTTATTGGTCTGGATTGGTTAAGTCCGACTAGTGACAAAACCATTGGTCTGGATTGGTTAGGTCTGGCTAGTGACCAAACCATTGGTCAGGATTGGTTAGGTTAGTGACAAATCCGTTGGACTGGGATCAAGCAAAGGTTAGGCCTACAAAGCAGCTGTTAGGCCTCTAGCATTCTGTACAGGGACAGAAGCACAGGAGATGTTGCTTGTAGTCATTAAAAAGTGGTGTTGCCAAGCACAATTATTATTTATGATTACTGGAAGGCGTACGACTGCCTGGAACATGAATTCATGCACCTTCATGTCAATCACTCCATTCAATTCATCAATAGCAGCAGGAGTGCCAAGGAATAGACCACCGGTACACACACAAAATATAGAAAACAGGTGGAGGCATGGAAAGCACAGGTCTTACTCCGTTCCTGGCTTTGGGAGAAAGAAAGTTCACTTTGCCGGCTAATTGGAGGAATTCCTGTTCAAGACCAACTTTCCCGCTGACAAGGGTGCACACATTTTTTAAGGCTGTGGGCATGTTCTATCCTCCCCTACATTAAGATAAGTTCAATAGAAAATTATTGTTCTGTATTGCACATTGTTTCGTTACAGATTGTATTTAGTTGTGTTTTTATTGTGCACGGGCTGGTAATGGAATGCATTTCACTTGATTTCTGGGAATGACATCATATCAGATTGTATCTCAGCCAATGGAAATGCTACAGTGTGCTTGAGCATGTGATAAATTATGTTAGGCTATTAAAGTAAACATACTTCTGGGGACTGGTGGGTGAGTCCCAGGCTGTCGCAGTGAACACATCTCTTCTCTACAAGGTATTCCACATAATATTTGTGACATTTCAAATCCCTTACAATGCTATAAAACTTAAGCTGCACATACTGCATTTTTACGAGTATAGCTATCTATAACGAACATGATGTTGTTACTAACTTATCAATTGAATAATCAATTCAAGAACTCCTATTTTTTGATTAAGTACTTTTGATTAAAAAATAATTATCAGACTGTATGAAAATACCAACACTGAACACACCTTATTAAACAGTCGACTGCTAAATAGGTAGAAGGGAGACTCCCGAGTTCGATGAAAGTCAAGAGTCACTTGTGCATCCACGCCAATGCTGATATAGTTGTACATGAAGAGCTGCCGAGATGGTAGCCTGATTCCTAGGTGACGAGAGGGGCAGATCTCCACAAGCCACCTTGAATAGGCAAAATAATATGATTTATGAGAAATTGCATCCAGACAATTAAAATTAGCAAACCGACTAGATGCACAATTTAATCTAGATAAGCATTTATATCAAATCTGCTGCTTAGAGCATAAGGCATCTCTGGTCTTGTAACCAGGCAGGGATCTATGCAAGTAATATAAATCAGGTGGTTTCATGCCAGAAGAATAATTAACACTTCCAAATTGTTCACATATATTTCAAATACAGAGACTAGCCATCACAGTGACCGTTTCGACTATTTCAGACCATTATTTAAGAGACTAAGGATAATCCCACTAACAAGCAATGCACTCTACATGTGAAACAAAATATTCATCATTTCAGAAAGAGTCATGACAAGCAAAATTTAGAAGTGTCTGTTCAAAGGCCACTATTTCCACTTCAAAATAAAAATGAGTATTCCTTCCATATGGATTGCAGTTGTTTAATACAATCGAATGTCATGAGTAATCCAAACCAAAAATGATGTAATTTCTTAAAATTTGAATCATACCCGATCATGGTACGTTCCATGTGCCTTTTATTCTACACTAGCTAATGTACCCGTGCTTCGCTAAGGAATTCTAGTTTAAGTAGTGTACACGTTGTGGGTATGATTGTATTAAATTGCATAGCTCTTAACGTTACTCCAGAAATGGGGAAGTTGCCATACACCTTCTTTCATGTGAAGTCTGAGAGAATTTTCGTTGTAGTGGCAGGCCCTCTTGCCTACTCTCAGTCACAATCAAGTTGGGCAATTTTCATTGTAATGGCAGACACTCCACCTGCCATTTTTCATCCTCCCAACTGAAATCAACATAGGTCATTACAATGATGTCAGTAGGAATGTTGCAATTATCATATGAAATACTCGATCAAATGAAAAACCACATATTTTCTCACTTTTAACGAACAGTACTAAGCTGCTGATTTAACAGTCCAAAGTTCCAGAGCTAGAATGATCAGGCCGCAGATAGCTGCGAACACTCCTCTGCCATTTTCTGTTAAGTGTGCACACTGCTCATTCCAATCAATGCCTCAGAGTAGGTATCAAATAGCTGGACTACTATGATGAACCAGTGTGTTACCTACCAGTAGTATCAGAAAATTTAGGAACCAGAAGAATAGCATACTAAAGAAAGTTATCTAATTGCCCAGATACTTCCCACCAATGTTCAGGTTGGCTGTTATACTCAGTACACAGCAGTAATCCCATCTATCGGAGATGAGTGGCAGCAGAAGAGAGAAAGCACACCACAGCAAACAATGATCAATGTAATGTTTTTGTTGATTAACTTTATTAGCTTTTGATATTGAAGGCTTCCACATTTAGTTTTCTTCCAACTCTGTGATATTAGGGCAAGAATCCCCCCTTGTCTTCTTCACACAATCGTTCATTTATGACCTTTTCTCACTTTTATAAACATCTTCACAACTTTCCTTGTTGGTATAGACCGGTGATGATATAGATGTTGATTCCCATGGAGATTGGTATTATAGACCGGTGACCATGCGTTTTTACACCTGAAGACAATCGTGCAATGATGACGAAAACCACTGTCAATTAACATGACTGAGCAATATTTCCATGTCGGCGTTGATAAGGACTAAGCAACAAAAGTCTAAATTCATGAATTCCCTCATCATAGTCATCCCCCTGTAGGTCGGGGCAGTAGAAGAACACCCACATTATCCCCTGCCTGTCGTAAGAGACTGCTAAAACGGGCTCCAGGAGCACTCTGAAATTGGGAGCGTAGGTTGGCGACCACACGGCCCTTTGCTGAGCCCTGCATTACTTCCACTTACTTGTGCCAGGCTCCTCACTTTCATCTATCCTATCCTATCTATCCTTTTTTATACTGTCTGAGCTCGCTTGGTCAACTCTTGTTCTTTCCTCACCCCGATAGTATTATGTATGGAGGCCTAAGGAGTCTTTCATTTTCATGCCGATTAAAACTGATTTTCATTAAATTCTCTTCAGTCGTTTTCTCGTGATGCGCGTACATACATATATACAGACAGACAAATGATGGAAACTGAATAAGACGTAAATGATTGGAAATTGTATTCTCTATCACTTCTTCGATAGGACCAATGACATAGGTATTTAAAAATTAAATTTTAGACACCTTCCCCTAAACGACCATATCATCCAGTGTGAATAAAATTATTTATAATCTCGACCAGGGATGGCGAACCTATGACATGCGTGCCACTAGATGACACACGAACACAACTTCTGTGGCACATCAGACAAAATACTAACATATTTTAATGTTTTTAACATGTAATAAATAGGTCTGAAATCAAGCAACATAGCATATTTTTACATTACACTTCAACACATACATGTTTACAAATTTTATTAGGTTAAAGCAAAAATATACCATATTCTTAAAATTTACCTGTTATTTTAAATGTAAGTTTCAGTCAAGTTTGCAATATAAAATCATGAAACATTCAGTCGAATGGATTTATATATAATCCAATCTAATACCTAAATGAAGTCAAATGAGGGGTTTCGTAATGATTTTATAGGAAAACAACCGATGGCACACTAGAGAGTAAAAAGTAATAAACAAGACCTTAACTGACACGCTAGTCTGCGAAGGTTTGCCATCCCTGGCCTAGACTGTAGCTCCTTATTCCTCGACTTAACATACCGATTTTTATTAAATTGTGATCACCCATTTTCTCGTGGCTCAGCATTGATATGAACTTAGCAACAAAAATTAAAATTCATGAATATCTCTGGTTATCATAGCCGGTACAGCAAAATGTATAAAACATAAGTGATTGGAAATTTAATTCTCTATATATTTTGTTATGCAGTATTTATTGATAGGACCACTAACATAAATATTTGAGAATTAAACTTTAGGCCTTCCTCTAAACTACCATTTCACTCAGCATGAATAATATTACTTATAGCCTAGATTGTAGTGGCTCATTCTCCGACTTTACATAGCGATTTTCATTAAATTCTCTTCAGCCATTTTCTTGTGATGTACATACATACATACATACATACATACATACAGACAGACAAATGATGGAAAATTATTACTGATGCAAATAGTAATAATTTTATTGAGCACAAAAGTACGCTATTGCTTTGAGACATACAGACTCTGTTGGAATCAGATTATATAATAAGCTTACAAATAAGGTTAAGGATATTGGTTCTATCACCTCATTTACCAGTGATCGGTGACTGCTTTTATAGTACTGAAAAATGAGTGAAGAAATGCTGATAATGAAGCTGTTATTAACTTGTAAATATTCTTAATATCTCGTTAATAGCTATAAAATGGTACGCTGATGTATCACTGGTTATATCTCTATCTGCCTCTGACTCTTCTAAATTAATACGCACTCTTTTAATGTTAAACATTTGTTTATTTATGGCATGTTCATTAGTGTAGGTAGGATAATGCATTTTATAATGTTAGTGTTAAGAAATACAAATCCGGTCACTCCATGTGAGATTTGTGCTGGACAAAGCGGAGACAGGACAGGTTTTTCCCCGGATACTTTGGTTTTCCCTGTGATCTTTCATTCCAGCAACACTCTCCAATATCATTTCATTTCATCTGTCAGTCATTAATCGTCGGTCCAGAGGAGTGCGACAGGATTCGGCAGCTGGCACAATTCCTATCCTCGCCGCAAGATGGGGGCTTCATTCATTCCATCCCTGACCTGGTCACTGAATGGAAAACAGGTTGTAGGTTTTTTGAGTGTTAACAAATTGCTTTAAAACTCCCTTTTTGTTAGCACATTTCCAAATAAGTTATTGTACAGTCTGTGAAATAGATAGATAAATTAATTAATTTCAAGCCTTTACTTCCTCATTTACTACATAAGAAAACTTCAGTTAATTATTGTATTTAAACATTTATTTTATTCCTCAAATGACCAAATTTAAATGAAAATTAATAATTAAAATAATAAATTTAATTTTACTGACTAGCCAAGCCAGTAAAGGTATGCATGGCTCAGTAGGAAGGTCTTGGGTTTGATTCCCTATCAGGAAGTTGAAACATTTTGATGGAGATTTGCTCAACCTACACAAAACATGAGGACCATCTTAATTCCATGGAGTAAAAGTGGTTACTCTATTCTCCAATTAGTTGATTTCTAGAACTTACAGAAAGCAGCAAGTTACCGACAAGTGCTACAAGAGAAAATAAAAGTTGTCAATTAGGCTGCAGTGAGAACTGGTGAGTGAATGAGTTTTTAGTTCAAAGTAATTACAAGTGTCAGGCAAAGTGTGACTGTTAATGTTTATATTTTATACGAATCAATTGAAAAATATAAAACAACACAATATGATTTATTTAACCAATCTAGTAAAGAATTTGACTCATGCTAGTAACCTGCTGAAAATGGCAGACTATGCCACAAATTTTTTTGCAAATTGATTTACATTTCATCGACACAGACAGGTCTTATGGTGATGATGTAATACAACAAAGCTAGGTTAAAGCAAAAATCCAATCTAATACCTAAATGAAGTCAAATGAGGGGTTTCGTAATGATTTTATAGGAAAACAACCGATGGCACGCTAGAGAGTAAAAAGTAATAAACAAGACCTTAACTGACACGCTAGTCTGTGAATGTTTGCCATCCCTGCCCTAATTAAGGTACAGACCTCGTGTAAAAATGTGAAACCACAGAAAACTATCTTCAGGGCTGCTGACAGTGGCATTTGAGCCAACAGTCTCCTGAATGCACGTTCACAGCTATGCGACCCAAACCAAACAGCCACCTCACTCGGTAGACTATGTTACGAATTCAAGTTGTATAGAGAGATATAGGAACAAGAAAAGAACACAATGCCATCTTTAAACATATGATTATGACAACGATGATGATGCTTTTGTAATTTAAAGCGGCCTAACATTTAAGTCATCAGCCCGTAATTATACGAAATGACATGAAATGTAATGACAATTTAAAATTCCAAAATTCGTCCACTGACCAGAATTCAAAACTTGATGATGAAGAATGAATGGATGAATACGAATTTAAAATAATCAGCGGATCTAACTCACAATACTGAAAGTTAAATTTAATTCCAAAATCAATCCACAAACTAGAATTCAAAAAGACAACGATTAACAATTATTATGAACTTAAAAAGATCCGTGGATCCAACCCGCAACTCCCCACCTTCCCACAAACTAACTTAAAACAATGCGCTACCAAAGCACAATCCTGAATCGATGATGCTTGTTGTCTAAAGGGGTCCAAAATCCAGATCAATGGCCCGTGATAATGGTACTTATCGGTAGTAAAGTAGAACCATGGTATTTCTCATGTAAATGGTACTAATCACAAGTAACGTACACTCACGGTGTTCCTCCGAATGTGGTACTACTCAGAGGTAATGTACAACACAAAGGCACTCAAACCCATGGTGTTCCTCAAATAGTGGTACTAATCACAGGGACCCATACTATCCTATGGTATTCCTCGCATAGTGGGCAACTCAGACCCATGGTGTCACTCATATACTGGTACTAATCACAGGCAACACCCAGACCCATGATGTTCCTTGGAATACAGACCCATGATGTCCATAACCAGATGCTGAAACACCCCAGCGAAGATAGCCTCTTTTTATCTCTTTGGGGTGTTCAACTGAATCTGGACAGAGGGTGAGCCTCCATCACAGTGGCAGATACTATACATAGGTACTGTAAACCCATACCGATCCACCCACAGACCTATGGTATTCCTCACAGTGGCACTAATTGCACAAGAAGTCGACTCATGGTGTTCCACGCGTGATGGTACTAATCACAGGTAATCTTATGGTTCAAAATTCAGCATCCCTTGGTCACCCCTTTTAGTTGCTTCTTACGACAGACAAACAGGTGTATTCTTCATCTGCATCCCCCACCCACAAGAGGTTGTGCGTTTGGTCCGTGAGAGCTATTTTAATTCGCTCAAGTCCGCCGGCAAGCCAATTAGGAGACCCCCCCTATCTGCCACCTGGGACGCGCCACGTAGGAGTATCACCTCTCCCCATGCTACGACAGAGTAGTAGTTTTGTAGAGTCTTTAAACAGATAGATTCTTGGTGTATGAAGATGTGGAGACTGTTCTTATTCTTCTGTGTTTCCACGTTTGTCTTTGTCTCCTATATCTCTCTATTTGACTTGATTTGACACTTGTTTGTTCCTTTCCAATACTTACACTATGCTACAAACTTAACATCTAATACCATGGAACTTGAAGAGATGTGCAGTAAATATGACTAATGTAAGATCAGTAGGAAAGAGACCTATGAATTTAAACAACAATCTAAATAAGGGGCATAAGATGGACCTTTACAAACATGAACATTGCTTATTCTACCAGCACAATAGATAGCAAGGGAGAGCAAACTAATGGGGGGACATAGTTCATACAGTAACTTTACATTTGCAATCATGATAATGTGTTGAAAAAAATGATTTCACAGACATTCATAACACTCATAGATCAAATTATCCTTATTCACTCAAAATCAATCCTATAGGGTGTATCAAAAATTCAATACTCAGACTTCTAGGGATGATAGGAGAGACAAAACCAGATATTTAAAGATAAAAATTTCATAATGTTCCATATTGAACTGAATCACAAATTGAAACAAGAAACAAAGTGGTTCAACCTATTAAATACAAGGAAAATAAGAAATGTAAACTTAACGTTCTTATTTGATTAAAAGCAGGACCGGTTTCGACCACTATTCTGGGTCATCAGCCGATTAAATAAAAATATAAAACAATGCATAGGAAAACAATAAGTAAAGGATAAGTCTTTCACTAAAAGCAGTTCAAAAAGCACTATAACAACATGGGGATTAGCACTGTGTGATGTAAGATCCTAAAATCCAGAGGAAGTAGTAAATTTAAGTCATTTAAATGAAACAAGATGAAAGTTCTTAACAAGCAGCATAACATACATAATGTCCGGCACTAGATTTTAGGATCTTACATCACGCAGTGCTAATCCCCATACTGTTATAGTGCTTCTTGAACTGCTCTTAGTGAAAGACTTATCCTTTACTTATTGTTTTCCTATGCATTGTTTCATATTTTTATTTAATCGGCTGATGATGACCCAGAATAGTGGTCGAAACCGGTCCCGCTTTTAATCAAATAAGAATGTAAAGTTTATATTTCTTATTTTCCTTGTAGTGAATAGATTGAACCACTTTATTTCTTTTTTCAATTTAAAACCAGATATCTTTATTAAATGACCATAGGTCGGGAAACATTTGAAGTACATTTTGTGGTGATTGAGAATAAAACTATTACATGCCAATTTAATGGAAATCTTTTTAGAAAAACTTGAAAAGTATAACCTCCTGCTTCAATACACATTCAGCAACGTTGTTCCATTGACTGTTGCACACGTTCAAAGATCCCAAACCCGTACTGCAGAGAGAACACAGCTGCAAGCACTCAAACAATGAGCTCTTCCTAGAATTACATTGGAGACTCATAAACTCACTTACTCTACTTTAAACGAATGAAAATGTACTGTGTGTTATCACAGCACTACATGGCATATTTAAGAGAATATGTAACATTGAGGGTTTTGCAGAACGAGTGTCATAATTTATATACTTACAGTACAGTTTTTGGTTTTGTTGGTCAATAATTCATTTCAGACCCATGGTTATTTACCAAGAAACTTTTGTTCCAGTCTTTTCTATCATCCCTACAGGTTGGAGTATTTAATTTTGATACACCCTATATATGACAGCACCTCAATTGTTCACATGTAGGCTGAGTAGATCTTGAACCAGTCCTCAGATACAGATAAAAATGCCAAGAATAAAACTCAGACATCTGGGTAAGAAGCAGCCTCTATACTTCTAGACTGGGGAACCAGCAAACAGATTAAAGTAGCACAAATTATTCAGGATTGAATCGGTGATAACAAAAATCAATAATGGTGTGCATTTAAATCAGTCATCTAATTCCCCAGCTACCTCCCACTAATGTTCAGGCTGGCTGTTATCCTCAGTACACAGCAGTATTCCCATCTATTACAGATGAGTGGCAGCAAGAGAGTTTAAATTGTAGGGTTATGGACTTTTAGGTGCAGCACGTTCGTTATTTTCCAGAGCTAGGAAGTAATTGAGTAAAAGTAATCAAATAACATGTAAAGTATACATTTTTACTTGGAATCATTACTGTGTACAAAATGTAAATTTACTACTTTGAACAGAATTGTAACTGTTACATTCTAATAATCTATATATGTTTCATGAAAGCAGAAATTGGAAAAAAAAAGATAAAAATTTCATTTCTACTACAACAGAACCAGTAGCTTCACCAGTGCTGGATGAGGCACTTTCTTACTTCTCCAGGACTTCCAAAAGACATCAAACTTTTCCTACAATATCTGTCACTGCTGGGAATGTTGTTAAAACTAAACAAAGGTATTCCTTCAAGTGCCCCTGCAGAGCAGTTTCTTCAGCATATACCAAGATGTACTTTGGTTTAGCAATGAGAATTTTAAGAACAAATTATTCTGTAAAGAAGTCACTGACTAAAATAAAAATTATGGGAAAAAATTATCTTACGTGTTACACTTAGTGATGATAGCCATTTAATGTCTCTATGCTAAAAAAAAATTAAAAAATTGAAGTAATATATTTTTCTCTGCAAACTTCGGAATCATTCCAACCATGTGCAAAAAAAACAAAAAACAAAAACAAGAAACCCAACCAATCAGCAATCTCCTTAAGACCGGCAATCTGTAAAGTACAGTAATTGTAATTTTACTGATTATTTGTTGAAAAGTAATTTGTAAATTAAGTGAAATATTTCTCATTTACCTGTAATTCATCCCAATTACTTTTTCCTTGTACTTTCTTTCTTTTCACTTTTTTAATAAAATGCTTTACATCGCTCCAACACAGATAGATCTTCTGGCGATGATGGGATAGGAAAGGCCTAGAAATGGGAAGTGACTGTGGCCTTAAGGTACAGCCTGGTGTGAAAATGGGAAACCACGGAAAACAATTTCCAGGGCTGCCAACAGTGGGGTTCGAACATACTATCTCCCGAGTGCATCTTGTACTTTTCCCATCACTGCTGTTTTCTTACGGATTGTACCGGAAGGCACACCCCAACGCCGCGAATTCAAATCTTGCGGCCAAAAAACTCCTCTACAGGAGAAACACTGAACTTGAAGCTAGATTTATTTAAACCTTTACTCAGAAGATGTCACTACTGTAAATTTGTTATTGTGAATTTTCCAGTACTGTGCGAGTTTCAACTTGTTTTTGTTTCCATTCATAAAGAAGTTTGGACATTCTCTCATAGATGTCACTGCTAGAAAACTATAATCATGCACCCTGGTGCGAAGTGAAACAACTTTGTTTTGAGAAGTTTTGTATTCATAAGGTTTTTTTTTTTTACTAATCAATGTTCATTTATTTTTGGGTTGGCAATATTTATCTTTTCTTTCTGCCAGCTTTGAATCCACTTTACAATGGTTGAATCCGGCCAATCCCTAATTTTTGTAATTAATTTCCAACCAATCCTGGATTTCTTCTTCGACTTTGAGTGTAAATTTTGAATCGTCCAATAAAATTGAGAGGGTGTGGCCTGATTATTCATGAAAGGTCTCGAACTTTCCCCTAGGGTTTATAAACTGCGGATTTTCACGTCTCTTGGCCATCTGATCGTCATCTAACTTAGTGTGTGTGTCAAGCAGGAGGCGGGAAGGCGCCTCTTCCATCAGGCAGCAGTTCTTCAGCAAGGTAATGGCCGTTTAACATCTTTATTTCTTGCTAGCTCTGCAGTTTAACCCGAGGGATAGGTCCGAAACCTTAACTATGTAACCAACTTCTCTAAAATACAAGTTCTACTGGGTAATGTAAAAAATTTCATAAAATCTCTAACTGTAATTCGGGGATAGAGAATGATTTACCCTCTCGAGCTCCCCTTCATATTGGTTTGAGGTGACTACGTTTTGTAACTGATTTTCTTCCTTTCCGTAATGTCTTAAAATTTCTTTATTATACGTGTCACCTCCATGGTTTGGGAATAGCCCTTGTTTTCATCAGCCTAGTGCCCTTTAGGTTTTAAGTGTTCATGTCGAGGAGCGCAAATATTTGCCTCCTTTCATTTTGTGTTCGGGCCATTTAGTTACCTGTTATTGCTTTCACACGAAGGCCCTATAGGTTGGGTATGATATACCCCTGTTTCAATTTGTAAGTTGGGCCATGGAAGGCCAAAAGGTGCAAGATATTTTTGGTGTTGCCTTGTATAAGCATGGAAAACTGAGAGCATGTCAGCTCTTTTCTAGTGTTGTAAATGTGCCTCTGGGAGGCTTGATATTGTGAGTACGGAGCTAGTGCTCCATTGTATTGAGGGATTTCTGCCCTTGTCTAAATTTGTGCCTTTGTAAATTTTGAGCTGAGTGCTTACGAATTTTGAAACGAGGGGCTGGAAGCCCGGATTACTAAACAGTCACTAAATTTTGGATGTTCTTGCTATGTATAAACTTTGTCATGGTACCGGGTATGTCATTGTTATCTCATTAAGTGAAAAGTTGTTAAACTTCTGTTGTTGATTTTTGAAATTACAAAGAAATATAACCTTTGTTAAAGTTTTAAATCACTTCATGAATTTGTAGTTAGACCCATTCACCCCGGCACCTTCTTTCACATTTGCTGGTCCACGGGTAGCCCCGTAACACGGATTATTCAAGATATGTATTTTAGGGTACAAAATGAGGTAATATACCGTAAATGCAATACGTTGCACCTCTTTGCACCTTTGCATAAGATTAGCACATTTCTCCCCTTTTCACTAATCTCTGACACTTCAGCAGCTTTTCCCTGTGTTTTAAAAAGATGAGACAGAAAAAAATATTTTCACTCTTCTTAAAAAGCTTTTTTAATCACATATCTTTATGGTACTTTATAAAGCAAATCGTGCACTATATAATGGTATATTTACCATAATTGTAGTGCCAGTATTATGCAAGATAATATAGCAAAACCCCACAAGAGGAAACACAAACGTTGACAAAACAGTTGTGTCTGTTCACCAGTTCCATACAAAGTCCCATCCAGTTGATGAAGTGGGCTCAGAAAAAGAAAGAAATTCATTTGTGGGTGGGAGTTTATTCAAATCAGTATCTCTTAGTATTTTCAGGGTTTTGTGATATTTTTTACCAGGAATAAGTTTATCATAAACTTGGCGAAGGTAATTCCGCTTGCTGAGTGGTTTGCCTCTCTGTATGGATTGTTAACCTGACATCAATATTCGTTCTCACCATTATTGTCGTGTTTCATCGGTTTATTAGAAATAATTTGAGCACAACTCTTATGTAATGAAATGGGGTACTGCTTATTTTTGTTAAGGAGACAAAGCATTTCATTCTGACCTTGGACTCTGTGGTGGATAGATGGTCTCTATAGTTGGTCAAGTTAATGTTTTACCAGCCCGAACTAGACCATATTTTTCACTATAAAAACATGCTGAAAAAGAGTAAGTTGTATGTACTTTCAAAAGAATTCAAGATATAATTGATCAAAACTGATGGTATTACTCTTTGATGTAAAGACTTCTGTCGATGAGATACATCAAAGAAACTGAATAAACCAGCACATCCAGCATAGCAAATATGCAAAGAACATTGAACTTCAAAAGTAAAAAACCTAAGCAATTTCCTTGATATGTACATTCTCGTCAGGATTTGAAAAGCAGTAGTCAATGAATTCAGTGCAGACCTTACTATGGCATTAATCCAGCTAAGCATTTTACTAGGAGGCAGACAGAATGGTCTCAACATGAGAAGTTGAAGTTGGAATTCAAGAGGACAAATCTGGCAAATATTCATTTGAGGAGCCTCGTTTCAAAACGTATTAGATGCACTTGAGGCCAGAATGTGCTCCGATGAATTTTCCCGCCAATTATGATATGCTGTTTAACACTGTTGAGTTAGATCAGATCATTTTGTATTCTTTCCCATAGGAATTTAGTGCTGAAAAATATGATTTGGATCAAATTGTAGTATGTGCTCCACAGCGAATGGTTCAAAACGTCTTATGTTGACAACATGTTTTCCAGTCTGCATTTATCCTGCTCTTTTGTTGGCTGTTCCTGCAATTTTTATGTCGTTTTACATTGTGGTGTTGATTGCATGCCCATGCATTTTCGATCACAACAGAGGGCTACTTACCCGTAGGAGAGCATCCAAAAGGAAGTAGAAAGTGAATTAGAGTTGTGAAAATTAAAAGACAATGTGATCAAGAAGCTCGGTAAGTAAACAGTCTTGATGAATGTTACAAATGATTATTATCAGTGAAATTTGTAACATCATTGTTTTAAATGTGCTATTTGCATGGGAAACATTGCATAAATACATGTTTTCATACATTGCATAAGCTTTCCTTCCCATAGTTATTACTAGCCCTACAGCAACGTGAATGATAACGTCTTTTTATTTTAGGTAGTCTAATCGAGATCCACATTTAAGTATTTTGAGCCACCAATGCAATCACAAGGAAGGCAGATTCAAGTGTGGGAGCATCCCAGTATTCTACCTGGCAAAAGCAACAAATATAGTTTAAAACGTACCAAACAAAGTGGAACAAGATTGCCGACCAAGTCATATGATGGAAGTTTCATCTCCGAAACCATGAAGAACTGGAAAGCATTACACAGGAGAGCACAGTCAGAATTCCACTGCTGTGTCGTATGAGGTGATTTATATTTTTGTTTGTTATATTGCTACTAAATTTCAGGAGAAATTGCTATGCTGCCATGTTATTATTGGAATGCCATTATCTGTAGTAAACAGTCAATTATAATGGGAGGGGGCTTTACCCTAATCTTCCATCTGTTTCAAGGAAAATGTTAATATTATTACACAGTACAACCAAACACATAAGAATACAATGCAGCTGATGAGTTTAGGTATTTGAGTTGTTTGTCTTTCTTTCCTAGGTGAAAAGTGGTGATCAAGCAAAAGTGGTCTACCCAAAATTCATTCAGAAATTGTTTGGGATAATCCAAACCAGGATTAAGGATTAATAATGTATCCAAAGCTGTTAAGAATGGTGAAGGTGTTCGAGAGAAGAGAGGCAGGAATAGAAACAGTGCTCTGTTTGCTGCAAAGAAAGAAAAGATAACAGTTTGTTTCTCAGTTAATCACACTACAACAGGAACAAAAATCAGAGATTTTATCTACTAGCAGAATTATACATAAACATACTCCATAAATACGAGTGTTCCCTATTGGAAATTGAAGGGTCTTGGTAGTTTCAGAGCAAGCTGGGAAGCAGTCCACCAATGAATGAGCAAAGATCTCTACAAAGAGCAAATAACCCTTATGTTAACAACACAAGAAAACTCAATAAGGAAGGTATAAGTATAGAATGTCTTCTGAATCTTGGCCTCACAGATCCAAGAGACAGCTGTCTCTTAGCTGGCTAGAGATCCGAACCAAACTCAATAGCCCACCACTGTCGAGTATGGTTGCGTGACATAGACTTGCTTTGTTCAGTTGACCGATCAAGACTGGAAATAGAATCAGGTTGGCACACTTTACTTTTAGTCATTACAAGCACTTAAAATAAAACTGCCGACCTGATCAGGCATTGGCCATTGTGTAGCCTTTTGCAGGAGATATGGCGCGGGAACTTCAAGCCACACTGTTTGCTTACTTTCACTATGTCAAAGTTTATTGCGTGTTAGTGTCACTGAAAATGAGTGATTGCTTAGATGCAACCAGGGAGCTGGACGACTGCAGACCCAAAATCAAACTTCATAGCCCGCCGCCCCAAGTGCGGCCTGTGGGGTACAGACTTGCTTTGCTCTGTTGGCCGGCCAAGACTGGCCACCAACTAGAATTTCTTAGGCCACCGAACACGGGCTCTCACCCAGCATCACTGGGAACAAATCCCTTCACCGTTCATCACATCTCGCTACTGAAATACACTGCAATGTCAAATACCTAATTTGTTCGAATTCTCCATTTTAACTTGGTCATTACTATGTAAAATCATACACAGACCCAATTGGGCCGATAAGTAACGTCATATATTGCGTCACTTTCTAAATGTTCCATGCTGCGTAGCCGACCAAAATAGGTGACAGCATTACATCATAGGATTACCAAAAAGCCTCTTGAGATACCGTGGTCAACTTTTTCTGTGCTAGAATGTGTGCAGTTAGTATAATAAGTATAATTTCACATTACATAGCAACCAGCTGTTGTCAGCCTGGTCAGACCTATACTGCTGGTCCGATCAGACCCCCATGGCAGCTAACGTGTTAATTGCACAGTTGAGGTACAAACTTTTGTCAAAATTCGCCAAATCTGTGGAAAAAAAAAAAAAAAAAAAAAAAAAAAGTACTTGAAATTTTCATCAATGATGCTTGGGAATATTTGTTCAGTTTTTTTCATATTTCCCAACAGTTGACTTGTTTGATTTATGTCCCTTCATAAATAACTGATTCAATATGCAAACAGTGTCCAGTGTGACATATAATTATTGTTAAATTAAAAAATAACATACAAAACATCAGCAGCGCTACATCAGTGAACAATAATATAATTCTTCTGTCTGTCTGTCTGTCTGTCTGTCTGTCTGTCTGTCTGTCTGTTTGTTTGTTAGGTCATCAGCCTAGAGGCTGGCTGGATCCCCAAACAGCACGACCAAAGGGACAGACAGACATAATGATAAACTATTATGCCTTTTAGCATTCAGTCTGGAAGTCTCTGTGAATTTACTAAACGCCTCCACAATCCTCTACTTGTAACTACTCTGTGGCTTCATTTAGTTCCATACCTCTTATCTTTAAATCAATAGAAACCGAGTCTAACCACTGTCTCCCTCTAGTTCTCTTACCCTCCATGAACGAGTTCATTATTCTCTCAGGTAACCTATCTTACCCCCTTTCGCCACATATGGCCCCACCACCAAAGTTGGTTTAGGCATACAGCTTCATCAACCGAGTTCATTCCTAAATTAGCCTTTATCTCCTCATTCTGAATACCCACCTGCCATTGTTCCCATATGTTTGTACCAGCAATCATTCTCGCTACTTTTATGTCTGCTGCTTCTAACTTATGAATAAAAGCTTTCACTCCTATACAACAAAGTTGGTCTGAAAACAGACTGGCGTATAGACAGTTTCGTCTGGGAGCCAACTTCTTTCTTACAGAATACTGTTATTCGCAACTGCGAGCTCAATGCATTAACTTTGCTGCACTTTGATTCAATCTCTCTCACTATACCACCATCCTGGGAGAAGACATCCTAACTACTTGAAATGATCTACGTGCAACAGTTGTGTATTCCCAACCTGACATTCAATTCTCTTAAGTTTCTTCCTTACTGACATCACTTAATTCTTAGAAAAGCTAATTTTTGTATCATACTAATTGTAGCTACTAGAGGGGAGAAAGAAGGGAAAGGTCAGATTAGACTTGCAGACAAGCCCCTGGAAGTAGTGGAGACGTTCAAATACCTGGGGAGTGAATTAATGGAGAATGCTCGACTGGATGCTGAGATTAGTAAAAGGATTCAAGCTGGAAGTTGTTTCTATCATAGTGTAAGAAACATGTTATGGGACAAAGATGTGCCAACGGAAGCAAAGGATATTATGTACAAGATGTATTACGTACCCATAACAACTTAAGGAGCAGGAACTTGGACAATGACAAAGAAGGATGAGAGTCGAATACAGACAGCCGAAATGAAGTTCTTGAGGAGTATGACACAGAAGAGTAGAGGAGACAAAATAAGGAATGAGAAAATCCGGGAAGAAATTGGAGTGGAAAAAATGAATGATAGAATAGAGAAGAGCCGACTAAGATGGTTTGGGCACATAAAGCGAATGAGCGACGAAAGAATGCCAAAAAAGGTGATGGAAATGCAAACCCAAGGAAGGAGAGGCCGTGGACGACCACGATTGAGATGGAAGGATACCATCGAACGCAGCATTATAGAAAGAAACCTGGACTGGGACAGAGTGTTGGAGGAGGAGTGGTGGAAAAACTGAAGAAAGTGGAGAGGAACCATATTTGCCCCTACCCGGCTACAGCTGGATAAAGGGAAATTATGATGATGATGATGATGATGATGATGACTAATTGTAGCTACCTGTATTTCCATGTTCCAAAATATTAGATTGCAGGCTTTCAACAGGCTGCCATTAAGGCCGTAATTTTTTTTTTCTTTTTACAATTTTGCTTTACGTCGCACCGACACAGATAAGCCTTACAGCGACAATGGGATAGGAAAGGGCTTGGAGCGGAAGGAAGCGGCGGTGGTCTTAATTAAGGTACAGCCCCAGCATTTGCCTGGTGTGAAAGTGGGAAACCATATAAAACCATCTTCAGGACTGCTGACTGTGGGGTTTGAAATTATTATCTCCCAAATACAAGCTCACATCTGCGTGACCCTAACCGCACGGCCAACTCACTCGGTCCCATTAAGACTAAGTTGTTGACATAGGCCAAACTGCTTACTTCATTTCCACCGAACTGAATCCCACCCTGCAACTTTAAAACTTTCAGCAGATGACCCATGTAAATTATGAACAACAATACAGCCTTGTCTAACCCGTGTAAGTAGAATATAGGAAAACCTTTTTTCTCCCTATTTTGCTTTACGTCGCACTGACACAGATAGGTCTTATGGCAACGGTGGGATAGGAAAGGGTTGGGACTGGGAAGGAAGCGGCCAAAGCCTTAATTAAGGTACAGCCCCCAGCATTTGCCTGGTGTGAAAATGGGAAACCATGGAAAACCATCTTCAGGGCTGGCGACAGTGGGGTTCGAACCCACTATCTCCCAGATGCAAGCTCACAGCTGCGCATAGGAAAACTAGAAGGAACAAGATGATATTCAAATAGTTATTGAGACAATATATGTTTGCTGAAACAAGAACTCATTCTAACATCAGTTCTCACTGCAGCGCAACTGGAACCACAAAACCATTAGATGTGCTAAAATGAGGGGTACTAGGCAAGATGAGGAGTAAGGTAGTTTGCCATTGCCTTAAAACAATAATCACCACCACCACCTTTCCTCACTTGCCCAGAAAGTGTCACTGTAGCATGACTGACCCCGTACGCTGCATCCTTCATAACATCCAGATGCACAAGTCATACTCCAAATGTCATAACTTGGCACGATCCATAGGTCACGATCTTCCATACTGTCGCAGCCACAAATGAGACCGAGACTTTGGTGGAAGCTACAATTTGCTCTGACCTGCTCCAAGAGATAGAAGTAAACACACACATATCTGCCAACTTTTAGAAATCAAAAATAAGATGATTTTTTAAATTCTTGGGCTTCATCACATATATTGCGCCATGGTTTAGGTGAAAAAGGATAAAAGGCATACATATCTAAAGTTACAATGTGAATTGACCATTAAATTTAAAATCATAAACTAAGAAAACATAAAAATAGTTACAAGAAAATGTACCTAATCAGTCTCATTTATGACACATATATACGAATAATATTTGTATCACACCGACACACACAACAAAATGCATAACAGTTTCCTGTTATTAGATTGTAAAATGAACAGAAATTTAATTTTATAGGTATTTCTGAGCATCTGAAGATAACGTTATATGTTTTTGGCCATTATGTGAAGAGAAAATACCAGAAACTGTCAATGACAACTCCCTGAATTACATTCAACTCATTAAAATTATGAAGTAAGAATGAGTACAAATGCACTGAAATACACGAAACTACCAATACTAAACAGATCCATATGTCTCATACATTATTAACAAACGACTTTGTACAGGGGGAAAAGTACACAACAAGAAAAACACGTGGTCTACAACTCCAACGAAAATACACACAGAAAACGATGTTAACAGTGCCCGATCCACACAATAACAATCACATTCTTTCATCTCGATTAAATTAGTCGCTAGCATGCGCTAGCCTTTTTTTGCTTGTAGGACGATTGCTGTCCTGCATCCCCAGCTGTAAAGCACACACACTGCTGTAATAAGCGGGAAACACAATACACAGCGGCGACTGACAACACACTTGTGAAATAAAGCATCAAATAAATACGCTTGAAAATGAGGTTGGATAAATTGCACAAGCACATAGGAATTTATCCTTTATCTCAGGGGAAGAGTATTGACCGTACTGGAGGCTATATTGGTCAAAAATAGAAGTAAAAATAAAACGGAAAATCGGAAGAAGAGTTAAAAAATGGAAAGTTTCCAGGTAAGTTGGAAGGGTTGGCAGGTATGCACACAGCATCAATCAGGAAATGGGAATCACCACAATTTTCCTTCTAGGTTCTGTACATTCATGCCAGTTATTTCTTTAAAATTTCATTTCAACACTCAACTCAACAAAGAGATGAAAAAATACACAACTTAAAATTTAAGAATAAAGAACTTCAGTTATTGGTGGCAAACTAACTATTCATATTAACCTGTCCAGCTGAACTTCTTTGGCTTTCTGTATTCGTTCGAGGATCACTTCTGGTTCTGGATCAGTCTCATGCGTCTTACCCCAGCCCAAAACACGGGAGAGGTCGTTGCCAGTGCCTAGGGGGACAATGGCAACAGGCGGTATGCGCTGTAATAAACACACATCATACACGTTAATACACATGCCCAGGGAGAAAATCTAATCTACGATGTAAGAGAGAAGTGATACGTATGAACATTAAAAAGAGGAATGCTAGGTGTTTGAGTGTGTGCAAGTTTACAAAAGAAAATATTTATAAAATCCTCCTATCAATACAATTCAAGTCATCTGTTAGATGAAGCAAAGTCTATACATGTTTCAGCCTAATCTCAAGGCCATCTTCAGTAGTAAAACAATGATTACATAATATACAAACAAATTAAAAAACGTAATGACGTGAAGTGACAGTGATCATGATTAGTGAGTTAAAAACACATTGAGGTGCAAAGTCCTCTCGTCTAATACATCTTGCTGACTGTTAAATAAAACACTATGCTGAGGAGTGTAGTGAGACCGTCAATACTACGAATAAAACGTGTAACATCTGTAATGAGAAAAAAGGAATATATGAGTGGATGAAGAACAAGTTAAAAATGATGTACCAAAAGAAAACTCATATGACTTACTTGTAACAAAAAAGTTGTCGTCTCGAATGGAGATGACCTTGTCGGTCTCAAGGTCATCTCCATTACATCATTTTATGTCGCACCGACACAGATAGGTCTTATAGCAACGATGGGAGAGGAAAGGCCTAGGAATGGGAAGGAAGCGGCCATGGCCTTAATTAAGGAAAAGCCCCAGCATTTGCCTGGTGTGAAAATGGGAAACCATGAAAAACCATCTTCAGGGCTGCTGATAGTGGGATTCGAACCCACTATCTCCCAGATGCGAGCTCACAGCTGCGCGCTCCTAACTGCATGGCCAACTTGCCCAGTGGTTTATGTTTTAAAAAGAAATGTAATATACAGGATGTACCAAAACTCTATGGCAAAAATTTAGGAATGGATTCCTCACATAGAGAGAAGAAAGAAAGGTTATGGCAACATGGGTCTGTAAACTTATACTTACAGATTTATTCAAACTTTGTGACACAAATTAATGTTAGTAATAATTTACATGTCCTGTTTGTTGCAAAAAGATTCGAGACACCGGTTACAATTGTTACATAAGTAATCATGTTGTGAATGAATCTGATGCGAGTCTTAAAATACCTTAGCTCTCACACATGATATCCGTTCATCTTTCAGCTTAGCTGTTTCCGATAACACATCTGTGGTTTTCAGTCTGTTTAACATGTCTGGTATCTGTGATTAGAAATTGTGGTTTGTAGTCTGCCTACGTAAGTAAGTAAGTAAGTAAGTAAGTGAAGTTAAGTAGCTGTAGCCATATGTGATTTGGTGCATGTGTCTTTGTGGTTGTTATTATTATTATTATTATTATTATTATTATTATTATTATTATTATTATTATTATTATTAAATCTCCAAAAGTGCTGTGAACCCTATTTTACCATAAGGTATGTTAGGGTTGTAGTTTATACAAAATATACAATTTCTCTGATAAAATTCAATACATAAACAGCAAATATAGTCATGAAAAGAAATGGAAAGATAAAAGTATGATATATACAATCCTCAATACTAGAGTACTAATATTTAAAATAGTAGATCATAATATATACAATACATATGTTAAACAGCTAATAAGTAGACAATATCAAATTATACATGTTTAAATACAAAGTCAATAAATTCTGAAAATTGAAAAGTGAAGCATTTTTTATAAAATATGAAATTGAGTGGTTTTTCGAACAACTGCAAGTTAAAACGTGCTCTCTCAAAAGCAGGACAGTTGAACAGAATGTGTTCTACAGTTTGAATGTCTTCAGTGCAGAAGCACAGTGAGCCATTTTGTGTTGGAATTTTGAATCGCTCGAAGTAAGCATTGAATTTACCATGACCTGATAGCACTTGAGTTAAATGAAAGTTGCACACGATATATTTACATCCCAGTAATTGTAATTGTGGTTTGCAGGCTGCTCTGAAGTGCTCATGTACACGAACGCAGAGCTTGCGAGCATGCATTACATGTGCGGTTTGGTGGATGGTAATACACTGAAGGCATGTGGCTTGTAACAGGAACGATATCCAAGGTGCAGACTGCCTGACCGAAAGACATTTGAAGGAATACACTGCCGCCTCTGTGAACACGGGAGTTTCGCACGTCCACCAGGATGATAAAGATGTTGATTCCCATAGGGAACCTGAAATATTTGTTCCAAATGAATAAATTTATAATACCAATACAGTTGGTCCGTTATTGGACATTATAAATTTTCCAGGTAACTCATTCCTGGTTGCCAGCATTTCACTCCAGTGTGCTAAGTTGGTCTCATCAGTTGTTAAATAGCACCTACCAAGACGCATGGCTAGTGCATACCATGGAGGCCACTGTGTAGGCTACTTAGAGCCACCGGCAGTGCTAATGCACTATGATAGACTTTGTCTCATTAAAAAAATATAATGCCTG
The DNA here is from genome assembly GCF_040414725.1 of Anabrus simplex. Classification (NCBI taxonomy): domain Eukaryota; kingdom Metazoa; phylum Arthropoda; class Insecta; order Orthoptera; family Tettigoniidae; genus Anabrus; species Anabrus simplex. The sequence continues at coordinate 275,554,333 of NC_090270.1, forward strand.
CCTCGCCATCAGATAATAAAGATGTTGATGCCCATAGGGAATTATACATCCACCAGGAACCGAGGGATGTTCAAGCAGTACAACCGTTGAGGAGGAGGAGGAAGCTGTACTCAACGCTGTGGATGAAAGTCCTGGAATCAGCACTAGGAGGTTAGGCTTGCAGAGGAATAGGCCAAACATGACTATTTGGAGACTGCTACGAGAAAACCCATTGTATCCGTAACATCTGCAGCATGTACAAGCCTTGTCTCCTGCGGATTATCCTGCAAGAGTAACGTTCTGCCGGTGGTTCCTACAACAATGCAGCATGACGCCTAACTTTGCAGCTTCTGTTTTGTTCACAGATGAAGCGACATTCACAAGAGACAGAATACAGAATTTCTATAATCAACACGTGTAAAGTGATACAAATCCTCATGAAATCATCCAGTCTTCTCATTAACGGAGGTTCGCCATTAACATCTGGGCAGGCATTGTTGGTGATTACTTGTTGGGACCCTACGTTCTTCAGAATACGCTTACTGGACAGAACTACACGAATTTTGTGCGTACTGCATTGCCTGATTACTTGGAAGACATGCCACTTGCATCCTGTCGACAAATGTTTTTCATGCACGATGGTGCTCCCGCACATTTCAGTCTGCCTACCGGCAGTTACATGAATACCCCATTTTCATGAGCACTGTATAGGTAGAGGAGGACCAATTGCTTGGCCACTATGCTCTCATGACTTGAAACCCCTGGACATTTTTTTTGCTATTTGCTTTACATCGCACCAAAACAGATAGGTCTTATGGCAACAATGGGACAAGAAAGGCCTAGGAATAGGAAGGAAGCGGCCATGGCCTTAATTAAGGTACAGCCCCCTGCATATGCAAGGTGTGAAAATGGGAAACCACCCTGGACTTTTACCTGTTGGGACACTTTAAGTCTCCCGTGTATGCGACTCCTGTTCCTGATGAAGCAACTTTATGTGAGCACATTGTGACAACCTATCAGGCAGTACGCACTACACCAGGCATTTTTGATCACGTGCGAAACTCCATGCGACGACGAGCGGGGACTTGTATTCAAGCTGAAGGTCGTCACTTTGAATTTGCTGAAAGTGTTTCAACTGCCGTTATAAGTGTGCAGTGTAAATGTACAAAAGTTTGAATAAATCTTTTTAAGTATATGTTTTTGGACCCTCTCTATGTGAGGGATCTATCGACAAATTTTTGCCGTCGAGTTTTGGTACACCCTGTATAATAATGGTGTTCGCTGATATAATCACGGCATATGCTGCAATATCAAGGGAACATTTTCAGTCTGTGGCATCATCTCCCGAGAAAAGGCTGCAAATATCTAATGCCATTGGTGGTCAACATTTCAAAAACACAATAAAATAGAAACATTAGTGTGAGGATAAATAATTGAGCAAGTTCTTTTGTAACATCTTCTAATTAATTTATGTTGATTGCTTTTGCAATAATTATGTCAACATTTAACCAATGATTAACCTTTTCACTGCCAAGTTTTGAATGACCAGGCAAATCCTCTGGGCTGTTTTTTTTTTTTTTTAAAGGAAGAAGCAATTTTACATGTAAATTTGTACCAATACTATTAATGGAATGCATATGTTCCCCTCAGCCCAATTATATTTTACAGCACATTTTTATGGCCAGATGCCCTTCCTGATGCAAACCTCAGTTGAGAAGATAATGAATATGAAATGAATGACGGTTCATGAAACTAAGTAACGAAGTGGATGGAATCGGCTGTGGCTTATGAATAGGGACTGCCCCGGCATTTGCTTGGGAGTGCAAAAGGGAAACCACAAAAAACATTCTCAGGACAGCTGACGTTGGGGTTCGAACCCACTCGCCTGCCGAATGCAGATCTTGGCTCCATAGTGGTATGCATGTTAACATGCACGGCTACTCTGCTCAGCGATACTATTACTGAAATATAATATAAAATTTTTGACTCAAGAACTGGTATTATCAAGATCATTAACATTTGAGGAAAAGATAATTTATCTGAGGAGGGGGTGACAATTTCATCTGAGATTTATCATTACTACTTTGTCTCGCACTTTCTTGTAGTTCAATATTGCCCCCAATATATTCTCCTGGGGCCGATGACCTTCGATGTTAGGCCCCTTAAAACAACAAGCATCATCAAGCATATACATTCTCCATCTTCATTATCAAAACAAAGCTCTCCAGAATCACTATTTGTAAGGAAACATTCAATTTCTTCATCAACAAGAGATGCATGTATACTAGGGTGTCCCTTATTTTTCAAAGTTTTAATTTTGCAGTGCATAGGTTATTGTTTTATTCATTTGGGCCTAAAACACCCAAAAACAATTTTTTTTCCTTATTTGGAACAGTGCAACCCGTGCCGACTCGCGCGCAAACATGTCCATACAAGTTGCGTCACAGGAGTTGTGCGCTCTCATTGTTATTGTCACTTAGTTTTCGCTTATCGGGTAGCTAGCACGGATTGTTTTATATTTCGAAGATGTCAGTGGAACTAAGGAGCAATTAAAAAAGCATTTTCTTGGTTGGTGAAGTAAATCACCAAATAACAGGCGCAAAATTACCATCTAATCGTCAAGTTCTCGCAGTTCTATTTTTCAACATACGTGAGGTTAAGTTGACTGTTAGTGAAAGCGCAAATCTTGTCATTTGGGAGTGCAATATATTCTGGGAAAAGGCTAGAATACCTACCAGAGCTGTGCCTCATTGTGTTAAGAAGTTAGTGGATCTTTATCAGGTCTGGCGAGAAATGCAAAAAAAAAAAAAAAAAATAATAAAAAAAAAATAGCGAGAAGATTCAGGATTTACATAGGCGCCGCGAAGAGAACTTTCAACTTGAATTAGATAATTTATTTGATATCGCACATGCTGATGCTCTTGAAAGAATAAAAATCGGGTGTTGACAAAAAGTTGGCTGATATTGAAGAAAGGGCCAGGCTGAAAAACTCGCAGAAGATAAAAAGAGACTAATGCAAATACCTTCCACGATCTCATTGGAATCTGCAACTTTTGATACACGAAGACGTAGAAGAACAATCCACAAGCTCTGAAGAAAGCCTGGAAGAATCTCTGCCATCCACATCTCAATCTGTAAGTTCTTTAGCTACATCGACAAGAAGAGGAAGAAAAGATTTTATCACATCTAAATTAGTTGCAACTTTAGACAGATGTCAACTAAGCATCAGAGATTCTGTTTATATAATTCAGTCTGTAGTAGAAGCACTTGGTCTTAGTTCTGACAATTACCCAATCAACAAATCTTCTATTCAACGCATTCAAACCAATTATTATTTCATACGACGAGGAAGAACAACTTCTTGCTGTGCCGAAGTTAGATAACTCTTCCGGCAAAGAGCAAGCGAAAGCAGTGTCAAATGCCCTTCATGACTGGAACCTGGATGATAAGGTACAAATAATGTGCTGTGATACAACAGCATCTAATACAGGACGTTTGAACGGAGCTTGTGTGCTTTTAGAGCAAAACTAGAAAGAGAGTTGTTACTCTTTCCTTGCCGCCATCATATTTATGAACTGGTGCTCAAAAGTGTGTTTGAATCAAAGATCCAACAAATCGCTAGCAGTCCTGATATTCCGCTGTTCAAAAAGTTTAGAGACAACTGGAAGAATATTAATCCTAGTGCCATTGAACCATGCACTGATTTTGTCCAACAACATCTCTGTGAGGCAAATATTTTTGAATTGGTGACTTTTTTTACAATGAGCTGGCAAAATCAACTGTACGAGATGATTATTGCTTTATTGTTTTTCTGGGTGGAGACATTAAAAATAAAATAAAAATCAGACCTCCTGGTGCAATGCATCAAGCATGATGGATGGCAAGAGCTATTTACTCCTTAAAAATATGTTTACTGAAGTTCTAGTTTAAAATGATCGCTAAGGACAAACAAGCTCTACAAGATGTTTGTTTATTCATTGTGGCAGTTTACATGAAGCCCTGGCTTGGATGTAGTTTGGCGATAAAAGCGCCAAATCAAGAGTTTTGTTTTTTAAAGACCTTAAAAGATTACAAGAAAGTTGACAAGGTGATTTCCAATGCGTCTTTAAGCAAGTTCAGTCAACACTTGTGGTAGATGTCAGAGGAAATAGCCATCCTTTCAATTTTTTATAATGACGTTGAGCAGACTAAGGAAACATTACAGAAAACTTACAAAAAGAAAGCTTTGGTGATTCCGGAAAGAGATATGTTCCATTGAAAGAAGAGATGTCTGGCTCTCTATATGGTACATAGTAGACTAGTAGTGTTTAATAATCTGGTACCTAATTTAGAAATTTGTTTTATTTATAGGCACTACAAGTATTTTTTATCTAGTTTCAGGAAAATCTTTGAGTGATTTTGTTTCTGTCAAGAGTAAAGATTTATTTTCACGACTGAAACTTGACAGTGGTTTCCTTCAAGAAATTGTATCTTCATGGAAAGACAACGTGGCGTTTGTGGAAGCTAAAAAGGAAGTTTCTACCTTAAAAGCAGTTAATGACACAGCTGAAAAAGATGTTAAACTAATGAGACTTTCATGGTTTAATTACCGCAGATGAAGAACAGAAGTAGTTCTTATTACACTGTGTGCAAGAACATAGAAAAATTTACCCAGGCTGTAAAAAAAGAGACTTTGAAGAGGCAATATCCAAATGAATAACTATAAAAATTGTATCTTTTTTGTTACTTACAAGAAGAGCATTATATAAATTTCTGTTTTCATTTATATTTCTCTAAAATAATTGTTTTGAGTGACCACCTACACCTACATTTAAGAGACCCTTTAAACAGCTATTTTCTAAAACTTTTAGGCCCTGTCGGCACGGGTTAAAATTAATGTACGAAGTTGAAATTCTGTACTTAGGTAACTAATAGACTAATAAACACAGTAATGAGGTATGCGTTTCAATAAATGAAAAAAAAAATTTTTTTTGCCCTTTTAAGGGACACCCTAATATATACTTCAAGAAGCCATGATGCTCCACTCCAACGAAGCTGAAATAACACCAGATCGGTTTCAAAACATGCAAAATGGAGTGGTATATCTACCATACAGAACATCTTCAAGCATTTCCATGGAATTTCAAAGCATGACACTACTGTATATCTCATTCATTTATGAGATCGGTGAAGTACATATTCAACCAAAACATTGGCAGACAAGGCACAGCGTTCAATAACGTATATATATGGGTTTGACACTGAATGGGTTAACTGAGGACAGAGAAACAGTGAACAGTGTAATGGCCTTACCATATAAAGAAATATTCTTGTTGCCCACAACATCTCTAAAAGCAAAACTGCCGTCAGTGTTATAACAAACAGACGATACTGTTCCTGTGTGCAGTCCACCCTGAACATTTCCAATGCTGTCTAATTCTGACATTCATTTGCTTTCCTCAAAGAAGCGGTTCAGTTTTGGGGTGTTATTTTCATTTTTCACTTCCGATGTACAGTATTCTTAAATCAGTGACAAAGCTTTAATTCTGTTCCTTTGTAACTAATACTATTATTTCATTTCATTCAGAAACATAAAACTTTGCTGTCCTGTGCAGTGCCCGCTCTTACCCACTACAAATACAAATTGAAGTATCATTGATATAACAAAAAGTAATTTTCTGATGTATGAATTACACGTCTGAGGTCCCAACAGTACTTTTCTGCTAATGTCAGAAATTATTATAGTTCCATTTAAAAAAAAGGAGAAGTTGGTATTGATGATGATGATGATGATTGTTGTTTAAAGGGGCCAACATCTAGGTCATTGGTCCCTAATGGTACGAAATGAGACAAAATGGAATGACAATTTAAAAGTAAAAATTTCATCCACTGACCAGAATTCAAAAAACGTGATTATGAAGAATTAATGGATGAATATGAATTTAAAACAATCAGTGGCTCCGACCTGCAATGCCTCACCTTTCCAGAAACTATATGACTGACCAAGGGACCGCTTCCAAAGCACAATCCTGAATCGATGATCCTTGTCTAAAAGAGTTCAATATCCAGGTCAATGGTCCCTAATAATGGCACTTATCGTTAGTAAAGTAGAAGCATGGTATTTCTCAAGTAGCTGTACTAATCAAAGGTAGTGCAAACTCACGGTGTTCCAAACATTTTGGTACTACTCACAAGTATTGTATGTCGTACAGGAAATGCAGACCTATGCTGTTCTCACATAACTGCGTCATTCGTAGGCAACGCAAACCCATGGTGCACCTCACATGGGTGTACTAATCACAGGGACTCATACTATCCCATGGTGCTCCTCACATAGTGGGTACAAATCACAGGCAACGCCGACAAACAGTGTCGCTCATACAGTGGTACTAATCACAGGCAATGCCCAGACCCGTGGCATTTCTCACTTAATGGTACAAATCACAGGCAACGTAAGCCCGTGTTGTTCCGCATATAGTGGTACTAATCACAGGTACTAGAAACCCAGAGGCAACCATTCTCTGCTGCTACTAATCACAAAGCTACTGTGTACCTAACATAGTGGTACTACTCTCAAGTAAAGGTGACCCATGGCTTTCCATGCATGATGGTACTAATCACAAGTAGTTTCATGGTTCTAATTCAATCCTCCCTTGGTCACCCCTTTTAGTCGCCTCTTACAACAGGCAGGGGATACCGTGTATGTATTCTTTGACTGCGTCCCCCACCCACACGGGGTAGACAGAGAGAATAAAGAAGAAAAAAGATCCGTCACTTCGAAAAATGAAGTAACGGATCAAGAAAGGCAAGGGCCAAGAAGGGGGTGAAAATGAAAGACTCCCTAGGTCTCAAATGCTCTAATACCATCGGGGTCGGAAACAAACAAGAGTTGACCAAGGGAGGTCGGACAGGATAGATGAAAGTGAGGGGCCTGGCACAAGTAAGTGGAAGCAATGCCACTCAGCTAAGGGCCCTGTGGTTGCCAACCCACGCTCCCAAGTTGCAAGCCCCTGAGGCCCCTTTGGTATCAATATCTCCATTATTAATATACCCATGGAAAAAGTAGCACACCGTGTCACAAGCCCTTTTAAAAATATGAAAACAGAATATTGATATCTTCAATGGATTAAAAGGTATTTTTTTGTACTATTTAGAAGTTTGTGTTAATGCCTGCACATTCATAACCTGTATCTGGTAAATCCATTCCACTGACAAAAAAAGTTAAGCCCGTAGAAGGAGAGGATGAAATGAAAAGGAACTTCATGTGTTGAGAGGTTATGCTATTTTATTTCAGTGATTACTAAATCAAGTGAAATGTACAACGAAGTTAGCAGTACGAGCTCACTGCTGGTCCATTATCAGTAGGATGTTGCACCCCCTTGGGCCTGGATGCAAGTAATGATTTGGTTAGGAAGGGTATCAAACAGGTGTTGTATCCTCTTCTGAGGCAAGTTGGCTCACAATGCTTGTAATTGGCCCTCAAAATCCTGGATATTGGTACTAGAATGGAACTGATGTCCAAGCTGGTCTCGCGTTCTATCGGGGACAGATCAGGGATCTTGGCAGCCAAGGGAGTACCTCAACACATACAGGCAGTTCATAGAGACACGTACCAAATGTGGACGAGAGTTATCCTGTTGAAAGATGGTACCAAGATACGTACTATCTCATGAAAGGTAACACATGAAGATGCAGGATATCTGTGACATAATTTTGTGCCGTCAGACTTCCCTCACCGAGCTTGATAGCTGCAGTCACTTAAGTGCGGCCAGTATCCAGTATTCGGAAGATAGTAGGTTCGAACCCCACTGTCGGCAGCCATGAAGATGGTTTTCCGTGGTTTCCCATTTTCCCACCAGGCAAATGCTGGGGCTGTACCTTAATTAAGGCCACGGCCGCTTCCTTCCCAGTCCCAGCTCTTTCCTGTCCCATCGTCGCTGTAAGACATATCTGTGTTGGTGCGACGTAAAGTCAATAGCAAAAAAAAAAAGAGTTCCCTTAATCAGTACCAGAGGTGACTTGAAGTCATACCCGATGGCTCCCTACACCATGATGCTAGGAGTAACACCAGTGTGTCTCCCAAAACATTGGCAGAATGTGTTATCTCCCCTTGGCGCTGCCATACTCACAGATGATAGTCATCTGAGGTAGTGCAGAACTGAAATTCATGCAATGTCACTCCGCCAGCAGTCCATGCTTCCCCAGGCACGGCACCACTCCAAACGTAGCTGTATGTATTATGGTGTTAATGGCAACCTATGCATGGGACAGTGATTCAGAAGACTGGCAGCTACTAGTCTCCAACCAGTTGTGTGAGATGACATGGGATGTTGTAGCAAGTCCATTATTTACACCCAGATGGCAGGTCCAGATGTAAAGGGTTTATGATATACTTGGCGCACAATATGCCGATCCTCCCTTGGTGTGGTCAGACTTGGTCGACTGGATCCTTGACAATGCAAGGTTCCCCCCTCACGTTCCCATTCAGTCCAACATTGGGCCAATGTCGCATATGAAATGAAATGGCGTATGGCTCTTAGTGCCGGGAGTGTCTGAGGACATGTTCGGCTCGCCAGGTGCAGGTCTTTTGATTTGACACCCGTAGGCGACCTGTGCGTCGTGATGAGGATGAAATGATGATGATGAAGAAGACACATACACCCACCCCCACCATGCCAGCGAAATTGACCAGTAATGGTTAAAATTTCCAACCCTGCCGGGAATCGAACCGGGGACCCCTGTGACCATAGGCCAACACGCTAACCATTTAGCTATGGAGCTGGACAATGTCGCATATGAATGCCCCACATACCTGGATATTGCACAATTAGACCAGTCAGTGCTCCGATGCTATGCACGCCCCTTATGTACTCCGTCAGACTTAAGAACAAGGTCACGTGGTGACAACACTAATGCACTCTGGTAGCTGTTTTACCTATCACAGATCATTGCAACTAACCATTTACAAACCCGCCAATGGTATGCATGTGTACGATATTAGGTTAACACTAGGGACCATGACTTCCAGGTGCTTAACTTTTTCTGTCCTTGAGTGTAATTAGCATATGTGGATTCTGTTTCATGTTTGAGAGCCCTAATCTGTTGTATCTCTTTCTGTATTTTGACCAGTTTGTCCAATTTGTTCTGTTTGTAAATACCATACAAGCTATACAAGGTAGCACAGTAGATATTATTTAGGGGTTGAAATCCGTTAAATATTCCGGCCTGATTGCAAAAACGATGACTAGTTTTGAGCTTTAGAAAACGTCTACCCTAAACAACGTCTACGTCGATTATGAACTTCCAATGCATAAACAATGTTCAGCCAGTGTTTAGCTAGACGCCATTTAAAGTTTCAATATTGGTGCAACTCTTTGCTTGTCACAACCAATGAAATTCGTCGGTGCAGGCGCCAAACACTAGTCACCTGTCGTCTTCCTGTTCATTACTCAAATATGGCCAAGCATGAGCACGACTTTCTCACAGATAAGAATATCACTTTCGATGGAAATAAAATCTCATAATATTATCATCACTAAAGCGGCACGCTACCGTACGAGAAAATATAGCTTTGATTATAGTGTTGTTATGGCGAGTGTAATCTAAATAGTTTCTGCGATGGGAAGATGGAAGTGTAGTACTGTGTAAACAAATGAGTTGTATGGGCCATACAGATGTAGCTTGCATTCTAGAGATCGTACGTTCAAAACGCACCATCGACAACCCTGAAGATAGTTTTCCGTAGTTTCCCCATTTTCACATCAGGCAAATACTAGGGCTGTTATTATGGCCACGACTCTTCCTTACCAGTCCTTGCCTTTTCCTGTCTCATTTTCCAAAAACTTATCCGAATTAGTGCGACGATTATCTGAAAGAAACTAACACACATACACACGACCTACTTTTTAGTGTCATTATTATGTGTGCTTACTTGGCAGTAAATGTAATATCTGAATCGCTTCCGGTTGATGTATGTGACAGCTCGCTGACGATCGGAACAAATTATTCTGATCTGGAAGTAGTCGATGTAACCTGTAATTCCATGGAAATTATCCGAAATATAATAAAATATATTGGATGCCAAGAATTACTATAGTCAAGTTGACAGTTACCGGACTTTCCCTTGTGTCATATGTTTCATGAGACATAACCTCTAATTGTGGTGCACTCCTAAAAGTTGAGGTCAAACAGTGTTCTCGGCAGTGTTTAAACATGGCAGATTGAACATCGGTTTTAGAGAGTGTCCAAGTGATAAATAACTTTTTTGCAATGCGACAGCCATACTCAGAAACTGTTTAACCGTAAACATATACTGTGATAAGAACCAACGGGACCCCCAACTGCTCCCAGAAACTGAACCAGAGGGGGATTTTTCTTTCTTTTTAATCTCTCATGCATTGGTCAGGATGCTGAAATGGATGATAGAGGCTTAGACAGAAGGAAAGAGGATTAGATGTAGACCAAGAAAAAACTATAAAAGCTAATTTTAAAAAAAAGCAGCTGGAATTGATAAGATTTCTGGGGATATTTCGGATAATTTCCATGGAATTACAGGTTACATCGACTACTTCCAGATCAGAATAATTTGTCCCGATCGTCAGCGAGCTGTCACATACATCAACCGGAAGCGATTGAGATATAGTACCATATCAGAAGGACTTATTTTATTACTGTTTGCTTCAAGGAGCTATATCAAATGAATGGAAAGATGCTATAGTAGCCTCAGTGTACAAAGGAAAGAGTGATAAACATAAAGCAGGTAAGTTTTTATTTTATTTACAAGTAGCTTTACTTCGCACCGACAAAGATAGATCTTACGGAAATGATGGGATAGGGAAGACCTAGGAGTGGGAGGGAAGCAGCTGTGGCCTTAATAATTAAGGTACAGCCCTGGCATTTGTGTGGTGTGAAAATGGAAAACAAAGGAAAACCGTATTCAGGGCTGCCGTTTTTGGGGTTCGAACCCAATATCTCCCAAATGCAAGTTCACAGCTGCACATCCCTAACCGCACAGCCAACTCGCTTGGTAAAGCAGATAATTGCAGGTCAGTCAGCTTGACATGTGTTGAATCTGAGGTCTAGGAAAGCATTCTTTCTGATTATATTTATATTAGACATTTACTAAATTACTAACTGGTTTGATAGAAGGCAGGTCAGGTTTCAGAAAGGTTACCACAGTGAGGCTCAACTTGCAGGATTCTAGCTAGATATAACAGATATTTTAGATTCCAAAGGTCAAATGGACTGTATTGCTATTGACCTATCCAAGGCTTTTGACAGGGTAGATCATAGGAGACTACTGAAGAAAATGAGGGCTATTCCACTATATAAAAGATTTCGTGAATGAGTGGCTAAATTTAACCCTTAGAGGGAGGAATTTAATATATTAAATCCCATGACAGATTGTCCGCAAGAAGAATGTAATAAACTATATAGTCAAAGATACAGAATTAATGGCACACGTAGTAGGTATTCAAAAAGTCCAATAGATGGCAGTGAATGACACTTTCAGCTCTGGCTGAATGGAGAATCCCCAAATACAATGTAGTTATCAGATTCCTGGCTTATTACATGTAGTGAGCAGAGATGGGAAGATTACAAGAAAAACATAATATACCTGACAAATATTTTACTCAATTACAAATGACTTTTTTTTCAATCAGCAAAATTACAATTACCTTACAGAGAGCTAATTTTAAGGAAATCACTTTTTTCTCTGCATACTGCTAGAACAATCCACAAATCTGCAAGGAAAAGATATTACTTCTTTTGTGTTCTTTTCCATAGAGACATTAAATGGCTATCATCCCTACACGAGACTGAACATGATACCGTGGAACTTTCAAAATTATATTTTTAAATCATTTTTAGCATCAAATATAATTTGCCATTTACCTTGCAAATAAATTAAAAGCTTCTCAAAATTCTCATCGCTAATCCTCAACTTCTTAAGAGGGAAAGCATATCCTTGCATTCAATGAAATGATGCCCTAGAGCACGGATGGCGAACCTATGCCACGCGCGTCACTAGGTGACATGCGAACACTATTTCGGTGGCACACCACATGAACGTATTAAAGTTTTTTTATACGTCGTTTACTGTAGACCATACATATATCATGCATCGAATATCCATAGTGTTTCACATATAAGAAATAAATATATACAATCTAAATTATAGTTCCATTCGGACATGCAATATGGCAACACTGCAATACTGATAGGTTCGGAAGTTAAGTGAGATAACTGTGTCAGATGCGTCCGACGAGCACTTCGGTCACCCACATCACTCAGTACGTGAAGTTTGACTTGTGTGTGGTAGCCATTAGCGCGTAATTGTTCTTAGTGTGTAACTGTGTAGTGAATATTGTTTTCTGGTGATTTTGTATACAAACCTCGCAAACATGTTTTCGGTGTCGAAAAGACAGAAACATAACAAAGGTAGGGGCCGGATTTTTAAAGAACAGTGGACAAGAGAATTCAGAGTGATATGAATAAAGCTTTGTGCTGCATGTGTTCGGAAACAGTTGTATCCTGCACATTTAATGTAAAGCGCCATTTTGAGATGAAACATTCAAATGTTGTTCCATGCCCAATGAAGAAAGAAGGGAGTTTCCCAAAAAAAAAATCGAACCATATATGAAAAAAACTAGATCTTTTGCATCATCTTTCAGGCCAAAGAATAATATCAGTGCAGATAATTTTCATCTGTCTCACTGCATAGTACAGCATGGGAAACCGTTCTCTGGCGGAGAGTTCTTGAAGGAGGCTTTCTTGACGTCCGACACATTATTTTAAGACTTTTCTAATAAACAACAAATAATTAACAGACAAGAAATGCCAGCCAGCAGAAATACTGTCAATAATAATAATAATAATAATAATAATAATAATAATAATAATAATAATAATAATAATAATAAGTGAAGTTGTTTCGGAGCAACTGAAAACTGATTTGGATAACTCCCGGATGTATTCTATTTATGTCCTGGTGAAAGCACAGATGTGACCTTACAAACAAGGTTAGCTGATTTTTCCAATTACCTAGTGAGAATGTGATGAAGGAGGAATTATTTAAATTGCAGAGTTTATGAACTATGACAACAGGGAAAGATATCATGGACAAAATGAAGAAGGAACTTGTATTAAAATGGGTTTTGACTTATAGAAAATGTCTATGACAACTGATGCTGCCCCAAGTATGGTGGGTATTCAAGATGGGTTTGTGAAATTTCTTAAAGAAGAAGTCAAACGTCCTATTTTACAATTCCATTGTGTATTACACCAGGAAGCCCTATGTGCGAAAGAAGGTATGAAGTCATTTTGAAAGTGAACTCTTGGCGGTAACTAAAATTGCGAACTTCATATCTGCACGTGCTCTAAATAATCGCCAGTTCTCGAAGATGTTACACGAAGTGGAATGTCAATATGGCGGACTTTAAATGTACAATAATGTTCGCCAGCTGAGTCGTGGGCATGTAGTCTACTTCAGAGGTTTGTCAAGCTCTTGGGCGAAATTCACTTCTTCATGACAGAAAAGCAGGAAGAATTTCCAGAATTCATGAACCCTGTTTGGCTGTGCGATTTAATGTTTCTCCGTGATTATACAGCAGTACTCAGTGATGTGAATAAGGGATTCAAGGAAAAGGACATTCTGCAGATAGATTGAGATCATAAAATCATTTCAGAGAAAACTTTGAGTATTCATCAGGGATGTTGAAACAAAGACATTTAAATACTTTCCTCTTAAAGTACACATTTTGCAGATCAATTAACTTTTTAAGACATAAAAGTATCTGTAAGAATTATGTGGACGTCTTACAAAATGCAAAAATAGTTTCCAAGCGATCTTCCCACTTTTGGAGATTTGTAGTAAACATTGCAATTAATTTCCATACCTCATATTGCAGAAATGAGTGATATTAAAGTCATCTTTTTGACTGGTTAAATATCAAGCATTCAGAAATGGAGCTGATTGAACTTCAAGAAAGCAGTGCTTAGGCAAACAAATTTGTAGAACTTGGTGAAGTACTGGTGCAAATCGAGTGTGCTGTTGATGGTGAATACTCTGTTCAGAAGCCAGAGAACTTAATACTTGAACAGTGGAGCAGCCTCCCACAAACGTTTTCGACCATGAAGAGACTTGCTACAGCGCTATTTACTTTATTTGGGCCTTCATATGCCTGCGAGTAGCTATTTTCTACAATGAACATTGTGAAGTCAACAGTCAGAAACCGTCTTAGCTCGGACGTAAGTGCATCGTGTGTGTTATTGAAGAAAACGAGTTATGAACCAGACAAACAACATGGCAACAGGTTTTGCACTAAATGTGAGAACGATATTTCACTCGCAGTCAATATTGGTATTTTTAATTTTTATATCTAACAATATTTAATGATGAAGCGTGTTACAATGGACGCTTATTAGATACTTTTTACAAATAACGTTAGGTATTCTTAAAATTTACCTATTTAAAAATGTATTGCTTACAGTTTTTGCAAAATACTACCACGGAATATGCAATCAAATGTATTTACAAGTTTAAATAAAGAAATAATAAAATAAATAAATAACATATTATGAAACATAATTGGGAATTAGGAAAGGAAGTCAGGGGTGCACTGGGGGTGTGTGTGGAATGTAACCATTCCTTAAAGAAAAATAAGTGGCACAGTAGACAGTTGACAATAATAAATCCGACGTAAAATGACACACTTGTTGGAAAAGGTTCGCCATCCCTGCCCTAGAGGGACACATGAGGGAATACCTTCGCTTTATTTTAAGAACATCGTTGGAACTTTGAAAGTACTGAAGAGGTATTTTTCACTATTTCTTGATACAGTAAACAAGAAGCAGTAATTCACAGAGAAATCAGAAAGAGCAGGTAACATCTCCGACTAGAAATGTAAAATAAAAGATTGATCACCTCGAACTCTTTCCGATTTAAGGGTTTTAACGTATGCAGAAGGAAAGAGGATTAGAGGTAGACCTAGACAAAACTATGAAAGCTAATTTTAAAACAAAGCAGCTGGAATTTATAAGATTTCTAAAGAGGTAAGAAAGTACCTCATCCAGAGCTGGTGAGGCTACCGGTTCTGCTCTAGTAAAACTAAAAACCTTATCTTCATAATCACTTATATTTCCCTATTTCTGCTTCCATGTGATGCATATCAATTACTAGAAAGAAATG
Organism: Anabrus simplex; assembly: GCF_040414725.1. Lineage (NCBI taxonomy): Eukaryota > Metazoa > Arthropoda > Insecta > Orthoptera > Tettigoniidae > Anabrus > Anabrus simplex. The sequence goes on from NC_090270.1 coordinate 275,569,481, forward strand.
AGTACAATTTTACTTCAAGAAGTAAATTACAAATAAAAAATTACATTTTGTAAAAAGTAATGATTACAAGTAAAATTACTATGAATGTAATTGTTACAAGTTATTCCATTACTTTTATTCAATTACTTCCCAAATCTGGTAGTGAAGCCGGTTTCTTTAGTCATGAGTATACCACAAGTTTTAAGACTGTTTTTTGCATTTTTTAACATTATTTTGCAGTCTTCTTTTTTATTTCCCCGTTTCCAGTCTTCTGGGTCGGGTTATGAATCAAGGACCTTCACAGCTGTCTATCTCTCCACCACTCCCTTCCTTCCTCCAATATTTCTTCTACTTTTACTCCTCACTTCTTTATTGTTTTGATTTTGGACTCTATGGATGTAGATAATAGCAATATTTAGTTTGAAGAATCGGAGGATGGGAATTCAACTGGTGAGTCTTCCGAGAGCAAGAGCAACTCAAGTGCGTCGGAGTGCAAAACAGCTGGTGAACGGACTGATGTGAGTAATTTAGACCAAGGACCTTCGACCATCATTCCGATAAATAACATAAATCTAGAACCAACTTTACCCTCACATTCTGTGATCGCAGCCTAGCTTATAGAGGCTTTTTCACTATTTCTTGATACAGTAAACAGGAAACAGTAAATCACAGAGAAATCAGAAAGAGCGCCATATTTTCAGTCCGCACACAGACATAAAAATGCCTCCACCTCCAAAGTGTTAAAAGTGGGTTCCACAAGGAAGAATTATTGGATCTTTATGTTTAAATTTATATATATATAAACTGCTAGCTGTTGTACCAGTCATTGAAGGGACAATCATTTATCGTGTGCACAGTTAAATTTTTGTCGACCCTTCAAGCTGCTCCTGATAATACGAGACACGTAGGTGAACATATGGCTGTCAGTGGTTTGTCATAACTTAGGTTGCTCACTTCCTGGTTTATTCTGGCCCTGTGCAGTTTCAACCTTTCTGAATCATGGCTGCTCTTCATTTCAACTCTTCCTTCTGGCATAAAATATTGTTTAAGAAAAGACTAGGTAAACAACTAATAGGGAAAATGCCACCTGGACGACAGCCCTAAATGCAGATCAGTGGTGAGTGATGATTGATGTCAAACAAGACCAGAATAATAAGAAGGAACCTGGACTGGAATGCAGTTGACAATTAACAATAATAGTTGGATGGAGAAAGATGAAAAGGTACCATTAACATGCTGACCCAGCTGGAGCTAGAAAACAGGAAACAAAAATAATAATAATTACCTGTACTTGTAGCTTGTCAATAGCATTCAGTACCCAGGCAATGGTACCATCTCCTCCAGCTACCAGTACTTTAGCTTGTACTTCACCAAGAAATGAGCACCATTCCAATGCGGCTTCTGGAGGACGGTCAGCCAGATCAATAACTTGAGCAGGATTTAGGATTCTTCGGAACATTGACAAGAGACGGTCTCCATCATTATTACCAGATTTACGATTGGCTGCAGACAAAACAGGAACATTATAAGCTTAATTTTGAAGACTTGTCAGAGATTTCTTAATGTAGTCTCAGGAAACATTTAAGTGGGAGTTGAGAGACAGGAACTTAAAAAAGAACTCCTAATAGGATAAACACACAAACAGGTCAGGGAGCAACAGAAAGAGGGGACAAGGAAAAAGAAGAAAACACCAAAGGACAAGGATAATCTCCACATCTTCATACACTGAACGCTCGCTCTCTCTCTCTGCAACCACAGTTCAATCACCTCTTCTCAACTCCACTGACGAGCTCATTTCTGCTTCGTAGCTTCATCAGGAGGGCGGGCATCAAACTCACTGAGAAGCCATCATGACAAATCTTAAGTTTGTTGTGTGTTCCTGATCTTTTACCACCTGTATTTGTCTTTACAGTAGACTTCTAGTTCAACTTTGGTTAGTTCGGCCGCTGGAAAGCCCGGTCGGCACCTGTCTGTGAGTTACGCTTACCTCCCAAAGAAATTGTGCAAGCTGTTATTCAGCAGGACAAAGAAGTAGGAGAAAATGAGTCACGTTGATGGAAGTGCAGCTTTACAATCGACAGTGACTTATATCAAGCAGCAGACAGAAGCAACAGCAATTGATGTAATGTTTATAAAGAAGTGGCATGATTTTGCTTCTAAAAAGCAATTGACAAAAAAAAAAAAAAAAAAAAAGGAAAACAGAAAAATAGATAACTGATTTCTTTTAATTTTTGAATTCTGCAGTTTATGACACAGTATTCTAGTGTGATGTGAGTTTACGACAGTCTATGATATTTATACAAAGTGTTAGTGTACCTTCACAAATTACATTCTGAATTTTTAAAAATATACTTTTCTGCATTTAATTTTTCCACCTCGAGTGTTTATCTCTCATCAGGATGAAACTTCAATAGTGTATGGAGACATCATAAAGACATCAACTCATTTCCGCTGAGTATACTTGGTAAAGACACATCAATGCTACTTGCCTTATAATTGGTTCTTTATTTATGCACTGTATTTCACTTAAACTAAATATTGGTATTTATAACATACTGTATTGTTGGTTAGTCCGGTCTTTCGTTAGTCCGGCCTAGGGTCCGATCCTAAGATGGCTGAACTAGGGAGATTCTACTGTATCTTATGTTTCTTCCCTTTTCCTGCATACATTTGACTTTCTTCTTACCCACACTTCCTGCATCAAGATTTAGGAGTGACATACCCTTTTGTGATATTTAATTTAAATTTAAATTTAGCAACCAATGGATTGTGATCTGAATAAACATCAAAACTAGGATAAGTTTTAACTGTCCTAATACAGTTTTTGAATCTCTTTCTTATAATGATGTAATCAATCTGATTCCTCACAATCTTTGACTTGGGTTCAGCATTTGATTTCCAGGTATACAATCTCCATGCTGGTAATTTATAAAAAGTATTAGTCACATAGGCCTTTACTGGCAGGACCTAGTGTTTACATTGCACTATGTCTTCTGGTATAGGCTGGAGCAATTTTGTTACTTTCATAGATTTGTCTCTGTCTTATTCTTGGCTTTGACAATATGAAAGTGACTGAGGTATGAGCGATGTTAATAATGCCAATTCCTTATGCAGCCAGTCCCTGCTATGAATGGTGTGAAAATGTTGCACATAGGGTCAGTTGATGCATTTCAGTGGGCTTGGCAGACTGATATGTGATAGCAACTTTGGCTCAGTGAGGAAAGCAATGGGAAACTACCTCACTCCTCATTTCCCTAGTACGCCTCTTCACTGATGCCTAGGCCATCTATGACAACTGATGGCAGAGCTGTTGAGGATCCCACCAGCGGAAGCGCTGACGGACTGAACATACATACACATTAGTCACATCAGAGCTCTCCATTTTACAAAACAGAACAAACATGTCTCCGCGATCATTTTTCTCACCCAAGCCATAACAGTCAATTATGTCCTCACATACACCTCTTCTCATGTGTTCAGATGATATTTTTCATTGCTGGATGTGGGTGCCAGTTTTTGTGGTATTATGGGTGCAGTATCACGTTCTTTCACCACAAATAATGCACGGTCAATGTAAAATGTATGTTAATAAAAAAGGTGTGGTGTTTGGACACAGTATGCATCAAGCTGTATGAGTTCCCATGGTGATGGTAAATGACTACTAACAGGAATAGAAAAAATTATGATCTCTACAAATACACCGAAAAAATCACTACACCATGCGAAAGCGAAGGCTAAAATTCTATGGGCACCTAGAAAGAATAGATGAGAAACAGCTAACTAAGAAAATATTCAAGTACATCACTGGACTGAAAGCTTCGACAAAGTGGATAGAAGAGGTAAAAAGAGATGCAATAGAAAGTGGACTTACAATGGATATGATTCACAACAGAAAAGAATTTAGAAGCCCAGTGGACAACATCAAAACATTCCAGGAGAAACCACCAAAATGTAGACCCAAATCGGTCATATCTGAGAAAGAAAGGAGATCAGAAATGAAAGGAAGAAGAAGAACGAGAAGAATAAAACGACTTAGGCTCAATGCGGTCCATAGGAGGTCAAATTCGGAAACAAGAAGAAGAAATATTGTATGTTCAGCTTCCCAAGCATCCTTGATGGACAAAGGTAGAGAGGCTCAAATCCTCGGTGATTACAGAATTTGACGATTATTTCCAAAGGATATCCTTCAGGTAAAACTAGGTTCCCCAGAGTGAAAGCAAAGCCTCCCATTCTTGTTTACCATTACTTTTACTTGTTTGAGGAAAAGTGGGTCACTTTAACTTCGACATTCATTTCAAAGCAACAAGAAGCAACAACTGGTGTTATTCAGCTTATAAATGCATAGTCATAAGTATACACTTGAGGAAAGCAACAGGAAACAATCTCACACCATATTTTCCAAATGCACCTCTTCAGAGATACCTAGACTACCTATATCAGCTGTTGGTGGATCTGTTGAGGATCCAACCAGTCTTCACACTTAGGTTTCAACACACACAATTTATACACTATCTATAAAAAGTATTTAGACACCTACTAAAAAAAAATGAGCTCTACAGAAACTCTGAAGTGACAGATAATATAAATGATCATGAAGCTGTTTTAGTCATAGTTAAAAATAAATCTTTTAGAAAGGAATGTTGCCGAAGTAGGACTACTAGGCAATACCACATGGTTGATAACAGAGGCATAGGGAAATTTTAAAAAGAAATCGTGGTCAACGGAAAATGGTAAATAAAAATATAAACATTCTACGGAATGGGTTTAAAGAAGTGGATGCCAGGAATGTCACACCTATACAGCACACTGATATGCTGTGCGATAAGCTGGCCTGATGCTTGCACATTATGTTACCACCCCTCTGGAACTGCTCCTCCTAGTGTGAACAACTTGACTAGCCATTCGGGAGAGGAATATTACTCTCCCTCTCCACCGATTAACAACAGTAAGCAGTCATCCTTTCTGAATACGAACATTTCACACTGAACATTATTTTATTGTGGTTTATACGTCATCTATATATATATATATATAAAAAATAAGAGTTTTGTCTGCACATTGCTCAGAATTTAAAAAGGATGATATTTCTCTATCACTCATGTCCACAGTAACAAGGAAATGCACTTTTGCTTGCTTGTTTTTTAAAGAGGCCTAACATCGAGGTCATCAGCCCGAAATGCACTTTTTAATTTTCTGTCATTTCTGTATGTGTGTATGTATGTATGTATGTATGTATGTATGTACACGCATCATGAGAAAACGGCAGAAGAGAATTTAATGAAAAACAGTACGCAAAGTCAGGGAATAAGTTGCTACAATCTAGGGCATAAATAATTTTATCCACACTGCGTGAAATGGTAGTTTAGGGGAAGGCCTAAAATTTAATTCTCAAATATTTATGTTATTAGTGGTTGTATCTAAATGAAAATTGGTAGGCAAAGTCGGGGAATAAGTCGTTACAATCTAGGCTATAAATAATTGTATTCAACCTGAGAAAAATGGTTGGACCGGGGGAGTTGGCCGTGCAGTTAGGAGCGCACAGCTGTGAGCTCGCATCCAGGAGATAGTGGGTTCGAACCCCACTGTCGGCAGCCCTGAAGATGGTTTTTTCGTGGTTTTCCATTTTCACACCAGGCAAATGCTGGGGCTGTACCTTAATTAAGGCCACGTCCGCTTCCTTTCCATTCCTAGGCCTTTCCTGTCCCATCATCGCCATAAGACCTATCTGTGCCGGTGCAACGTAAAGAAAAAAAAAAAGAGGTAGGTTAGGGGAAGGCCTAAAATGTAATTCTCAAATATTTATGTCATTAGTGGTCCTATCTTAATTGGTATGCAAAGTCGGGGAATAAGTCCCTATAATCTAGGCCATAAAGTTTCATTCATGCTGAGTGAAATGGTAAAAGGCCTAAAATTGAATGCTCAAATGAAATGAAATGGCGTATGGCTTTTAGTGCGCGAGTGTCTGAGGATATGTTTGACTCGTCAGGTGCAGGTCTTTCGATTTGACGCCCGTAGGCAAACTGCGTGTCGTGATGAGGATGAAATGATGATGAAGACAACACACACATCCAGCCCCCGTGCAAGCAAAATTAACCAATGATGGTTAAAATTCCTGACCCTGCCAGGAATCGAACCCGGGACCTCTGTGACCAAAGGCCAGCATGCTAGCCATTTAGCCATAAAGCCGGACAATGCTCAAATATTTATGTTATTGGTGGTCCTGTTGATAAATACTACATAACTTAAAGTTAAATCGTATTAAATTTTCGATCATTTATGTCTTATACATTGTTATAATCACGGAGATATACATGAATTTGGATTTTTGTTATGAAGTCCATATCAGCGCTGAGTCACGAGAAAATGGGTAAACAGAATTTAATGAAAATCGGGATGTAAAGTCGGAGAATAAGGAACTACAATCTAAGCTATAAATAATTTTATAAGACCCCCTAATATCACAGAGTCGAAAGAAAACTAAATGTGAAAGCCTAAAATATAGGACGCTCATAAAATTGATCACCCATAACATTAAATTGACCATTGTTTGTTGTGATGTGCTTTGTGTCTTCTGTTGCCACTCATCTCAGATAGAGAGGATTACTGCCGAGTACCATTTTTTTTTTAAATTTGCTTTACGTCGCACCAACACAGATGGGTCTTATGATGATGATGATGGGATAGGAAAGGGCTAGAAGTGTGAACAAAGTGGCCTTGGCCTTAATTAAGGTACAGCCCCAGCATTTGCCTGGTGTGAAAATGAGAAACCACGGAATACCATCTTCAAGGCTGCCAACAGTGGGGTTGGAATCCACTATCTCCCAGGTGCAATCTCACAGCCGAGTGACCCTAACCACACGGCAACTCGCCCGGTCATACCGAGTGTAACAGCCTGCCAGAATATTGGCGGGAAGTAGCTAGGAAGTTAGATAACTTTCTTCTTTAGCATGCCATTCCCCTGGTTCATAGATTTTATGATACTACTGGTACATAACACACTGGTTCATCATAGCACTCGAGCTATTCAATCCCTACTCGAGGCACTGATTGGAATGAGCAGTGTGCATATTTAATGGAATAATGGCAGAGGAGTGTTCACGGCTGTCTACAACCTGGTCATTCCAGCTCTGGAACTTTGGACTGTTAGATCGGCACCATAGTACTGATATAAATGGCCCGTTATTGGACATCTATACCATAGTACTGTTCGCTAAAAGTGAGAAAATTTAAGGTTTTTCATTTGATCGGCTATTTTATGTGATAACATTGCTTTTAATTGCTACTTTCCTTCTGACGTCTTTGTAATGACCTATGTTGACTTCAGTTAGGAAAACAACAAAGTCAGTCTTCCTGAGAATCCCGTAGCAAAGCTTGGGTATATCAGCTGGTATACAATAAACAAATACAAGTCCATATGATATGTCCTTGTTTGAGTAAACCTGTGACAATACATTCTATTTAACAAAATGAAATAAAATGCCATATGGCTTTTAGTGGCAGGAGTGTCCGAGGACATGTTCGGCTCGCCACACGCAGGTCTTTTGATGTGGCACTCGTATGTGACCTGTGCATCGTAATGAAGATGAAATGCTGATGATGACGACACATACACCCAGTCCCGTGCCAGCAGTATTAACCAATTATGGTTAAAATTTTCGACCCTGCCGGGACCCCTGGGAGGCCAGCACACTAACCATTTAGCCATGGAGCCCGACTACTTAACAAGATTCCAGCAAGATATAGCAGATATCCTGGATTCAGGAGGTCAATTGGACTGTATCATGATTGACCTCCATAAGGCATTTGATTGGGTAGATCATGGGAGACTACTGGCAAAAATAAGTGCAATTTGACTTGACAAAAGAATGATTGAATGGGTGGCTCTGTTTCCAGAAAATAGAACTCAGAAAATTAGAGTAGGTGAAGCTTTATCTGTCCCTGTAAAAATTAGGAGGGGAATTCCTCAAGGCAGTATTATTGGACCTTTAGGTTTTCTTATATATATATCAATGATATGTGTAAAGAAGTGGAATCAGAGATAAGGCTTTTCGCAGATGATGTTATTCTGTACAGAGTAATAAATAAGTTACAAGATTGTAAGCAACTGCAAAATGACCTCGATAATGTTGTGAGATGGACAGTAAGCAATGGTATGATGATAAACGGGGATAAAAGTCAGGTTGTGAGTTTCACAAATAGGAAAAGTCCTCTCGGTTTTAATTACTGCGTTGATGGGGTGAAAGTTCCTTTTGGGGATCATTGTAAATACCTAGGTATTAATATAAGGAAAGATCTTCATAGGGGTAATCCCATAAATATGATTGTTAATAAAGGGTACTGATCTCTGCACATGGTTATGAGAGTATTTAGGGGTTGTAGTAAGGATGTAAAGGAGAGAGCATATTTGTCTCTGGTGAGACCCCAACTAGAGTATGGTTCCAGTGTATGGGACCCTTACCAGGATTACTTGATTCAGGAACTGGAAAAAATCCAAAGAAAAGCAGCTCGATTTGTTCTGGGCGATTTCCGACAAAAGAGTAGCGTTACAAAAATGTTGCAAAGTCTGGGTTGGGAAGACTTGGGAGAAAGGAGACGAGCTGCTCGACTAAGTGCTATGTATTACATGTAATAAATATCATTTTGATCCGTATTAATGATATTTGATTAGATAATAACAGTAAGTTATTTATTAAATTGACCACCTAATCAATACAATAAGTCATTGTCTTGGATGATTTACATTGATCTATTAACTAAAAATGGTACATGTTTCCCCTAGTATGAAGGCATCATCAGCCATAGTCTTAACCTTGAAATAAAAAATAAGCACTTGAAATAACATATAATAAGATCAAATTGATTTAAAAAGTCTTGAAGAGACTTAAACTAAAATTAACATTCAAAATAACAATGTTGGTTTAATTTATTTATTTATTTATTAATTTTTTTTATTTTATTTATTTATTTATTTATTTATTTATTTATTTATTTATTTATTTATTTATTTATTTATTATTATTTTTTTTACAATGTGAAGAATTACAAAGGTGAAAGTATTAAAATTTTTGACATAGAAGTTGCTATAAGTAAAATGGACAAAGCAACAGACTGTGATGAACAAGTAGTAAGATTGCTAAAAATTAAGTTGACTGATTGGCGGTTACAATTAGACTCTGACGAGAATGACGATCAGTCATATTTATTCAAAAAGTAATATTGAGGAAATAATGTTGAAGGTTGGTCAGGAGATCACTAAATTCCTTTTCAGGAGACAAAAGACGAAAGTCATAGGCATATGGTAGAAATGTAGAACACATTGATGAAAAGATAGAAAGTTGTAAATTAAAGGTTGAAGAACAGTGTTAAAATTGGACTTCTGTGGTATGTTCCGAGCTGTCAGTGGAGAGATGGTGTGGGAGGACATCAGTAGACGAATAAGTTTGGATGGTGTTTTTAAAAGTAGGAAAGATCACAATATGAAGATAAAGTTGGAATTCAAGAGGAATAATTGGGGCAAATATTCGTTTATAGGAAGGGGAGTTAGGGATTGGAATAACTTACCAAGGGAGATGTTCAATAAATTTCCAATTTCTTTGCAATCATTTAAGAAAAGGCTAGGAAAACAACAGATAGGGAATCTGCCACCTGGGCGTCTGCTCTAAATGCAGATCAGTAGTGAGTGAGTGATTGATTGATTGATTGATTGAAGATATCGCATACGAAATGCTATTGTACCTTGTCAACGCTTTGTCGCTATTTTCAGTGCTATTTTGTAACTAGCTCTTAATGCCAGCGTGTCGAATTCATTTTCCAGAAAGTAGGAGAGAAGGACACTACTGAACATACTGTGGTTGTGAGCCACAGAAGATTCGATCTTAAAATATGTTTTCAAATGTTTAACTTAAATGTCTGAATATGCCTACCAACTGTGGTCACATGTTTTCAAATCCCAAAGCCTTGCTTCGCGGTCTTCGCCAATTAATGCCACATATTCTTCTTTGTAGACAGAGTCATAGTGACCCTCGACAGTAAATTTCCAGTGTCTGCCGATAGTTCGATGTCATAATAAGCATTTAGAATTGTTTCCGTTGGGCGTGAAAAAGAACTGCAATTCCTAGTCTGTTTTGAAGGATTGTAAATTTTTGTCACTTCTCGTTTTTGATGTGCTTTCCATAATGCAATGCATTTGCAACAGCACTTCTAAAAAACCGCCGTCCTCAACCGTGTATGCTATGTTCCCTAGCAATTAAACTCGTACAATACAGCTGGCCAAATTTACTCAGTCTCTCTCTCTCTCTCTCTCTCTCTCTCCGAGAGCAGACACACCTACCAAGCTCTTCACGCGTGCAAAGTCAGTCTGCGGTAACTGCGCAGAGTTCGGGCACCGCTGGTTTTAAGCAATTGTTGAGGAATGTGGAAACGAATGTACCTTTAAAAGTTGTAAGGAATGGTAAGGACCCATATATTATAACAAGGAAATACAGAGATTAAGGAGGTACAGATTGGAAAGAAATATAGTTAGGAATGATTGCCGGAGTAAGGAGAGATTGAAGGTTGAAGGAGCTTACAGGGAAATTGAATTTGGCAACAACAACAAAAAATATTCAGCTAAGGATAACTTGATGGCAAACATAATTGGTAGCCATATGTACGAAGGCCATCCGGAAAGTGGTACCCGTTTGCGCAATAAACACACAGGAGTAAATATTAACAAATATACACATTTTTGTTGGAAAGAGCATACTTTACACTACTTCTCCACATAATCTCAAAGTAAATTTAGGCATTTGTCATAACGTGGGACGAGTTTTTGTATTCCAGCGTCATAGTCCTCCGTCGCCAGTGTATTGAGATACGTAGTCACAGCTCGATTAAGTTCTTCAACGCTGTCAAATCTTTTTCCCCCACAGGAAGTCTTTAAGGTTCGTTGTAACCTGACAAACCCCGGTCAGATATTATTATTATTGTCATTATTATTATTATTATTATTATTATTATTATTATTATTATTATTATTATTATTTATTCATGTGTATATTTCATTTATGTGTGTATTTAGCCGTCGCGGCTTAGTAACTCTTTTTGGAACTCTCGTTATTATGGATACTCTCTATATTTTATTTGGGACTAGTGTGTTTCGATCACTCAGTTTATCTCCCGGTTGTGTACGTGACGAGTCTCCGAGCGGGGGTTTACGTGTTGACGGAGCTGAGGTGGAAAATTCCAGGAACTGGGCTATTTTAAGATGCTGTTGTGTTGGCTTGGGCTAGTGTGGTGCAAGTACGCGTGAGTTGTTGGAAGTTGCAGCTTGCAGTGTGCAGATGTGATACTGGTGGTAATCGGAGAGGTGTTTTGTACGAGTTGTGGGAAGATGTCCCATGCCATGTTGGGAGTTCGAGATCTGCTGTTGAAGGAACCAGGGAGAAAGATGCTGGAGTGTAACAACATTCTATGGTTATGAATGTTAGCCATATATAATTCTACGGAGAGTCTACGTAAGGTAACGTGTTGGGCCTTTTCAAACTATACCAACGCCATCAGCAAAGTGGAGTCCATTCTTGAAAAATGAGTCATGACTGCGTGTGAATATTTTGCGTTGCGGAATAAACTGAGTACCAGTTATTGAGAGAGAGTTATTTCATAAATTAAGACATTTATTATTTATATCAATATTCTCTTTATTTTGTTATATATGTTCAAGGGTGTATCACGACGAGCTCTGCTCGGATTTCTAGGTAAATACAGGTTTAATTGACTAAGTATATTGTATGAGATTAATATATATTCTGTTTTATTTCTATGGGTGGGGGAAATTACCAGATGGACTCCTTTTCCAATATTAATTTTTTAGGTATCAAGTGATTCAGATCTCCTTGTCACAAGGCAACGACCCTGAAGATGAGTTTCAACAGCCGGCAAAGTTTAAGAATTATTTATTTGTATATTTATGGCTCCCAAATTCCATTAGTCATTATTATTTATATTTAATAGAGAGATTTCAATGTCGCTAGCAACGTGGGGCAAGACTGATCTGAGTCACGATAGGGTATGCACACAGAAATGGTATAGTTGCTCTCAGATTTCATGATATGTACAGTTGTTGTGGAGATTTCTTGTTCGCTGTGGAGTGTATAATATGTCTTGTGGAAATTTTGCGTATGTGGGAAACTCAAGGTGATGAGTTGGACGAGAGAAAATATTAATCTGTTAAAATTAAGAAATAGGAGTGTGGAAAGGAAAGTGCATATTAATTGTAGTACAAGGGGAGCAAACTATACCGTTGACATGATTAATTCAGAGAGTGAAGCCACAATGGGCGATAATAATTTAAATGTTGTGTTAGATTCGATGGTAACCGGGGACAATGCTTCATCATCTCTATCAGAGCAGAGTAGCGATAATAGTGACCAGCAGCTAGACCAATTAGTTCATATTTTGAGTGAATTTACTAATAAACTTGAAAGTAAACTTAGAGAGCAGAATGATGAGTTAACACAGAAACTTGAAAGTAAACTTGAGGATAATAATCAGAAAATGGAAATTAATGTTGCTAAAATTGAAAAAACAAGTTCAGGAAATTAGTGATAGGATGGATAATCAAGTAAAGAGGTTAAGTGAGAAAGTCGATTCAGGTATTATGGAGATGAGGAAGGAATTAAACTATCAATGTGTAGAAATTAATGGTAAATTGTCTGAGCATGATAGGCAAATTGAAGAAATTAGGGGTATATCTGAATCAAATAAAAGTGAATTTAACCGAGTAATTTGTAACGTTGCTAATAATCTTGAAGCTAAACTTGTTGAAAATAATTCTAAATGTCAGGATAAAATTTTAGATAACTTTAACAGTATTCACAATGTGATAAGTAAACAAGGTGTAATTGAACATCAGGTCAGAGAGAACGCTAGTCATATTGATGTATGGAAGGCAGATGTATTACAGAGGGTTGACGAAAAGATTCAATCAGTCAGGTCCTCAGGTGATGTTCAGAGTTCTAGCGTACAAAGGCATATTATTAAGGAAATTGAGCTGCCTAAGTTTAATGGTAAGCAGTTTAACCCTCTGGAATTTCTCAAGGTAGTGGAGAAACGTTTTACTAGGAGCTTGGAAGAAGGTGTGTTAGAGTGGGACTTGGTAGATGATATGTTAGCAAGTGCGTTTACGGGTGAAGCTAGGAGTTGGTATGATGTTTATAGAGGTCATATTAAGGGTTTAAGGGGATTCAGGGAGTTGTTTATGGATAAGTTTTGGGATGAGGAGATTCAGGGTAGGGAAAGAGATAGGATTATGGCTGGGAAGTATAAGGGTAATGAGGGTATTTCTCGTACGGAGTATTTTCTTGTGCACGTGGCTATTAGTCAGAACTTAGAAGAGAGTTTGCCAGAGCAGGATATTGTTAGGAGGATGGCTAGACATTTTAATGAAGATATTCAGTTGGCCATGTGCATCCAGCAGGTTAAGACCATTAAGGGAATGGAAGGGCTGTTGCAACGTTTCGATTCTTTGGGTAGGCAGGTAGGACATAGGAGTGTGGGGGAAAATAATCACAGGAGAGGAGTAGCATTTGAAAGTAATCGTAGGAATGGGAATGACTATAGCAGAAGGGATCAGGGTAATGGGAATAGGCAGGAGGAAACCAGGATTAATTTCAGGAATCAAGATAGTAGGAATTTTAATTCTAGGAATCAGTCTAGGGATTTGAATGATAGGGGGAGAAGGGATGAGAGAGGTAATAATAGTGGTAATCAGCAGAATCAGAATTTAAACTCCAACGGGATGTCCTAAATAGGTCCGTTAGGAGATCCCCACTTGATGTGCAAATCCATGTTATCAGGGAGGCTTTTGAGATTGATGTTGGTAAGGATTTGTTGTGTGACCAGGATAGTGCTAAGGAAGGTGGTTCGTCTGAATTATTGATCAACCCAGCTATGGAGGCTACCATATGGGGTGTGAAGGAGAAATTGCTTGTAGACTCGGGGAGTCATAAGTCTTGTGTAAATTTTAAATTTTGTGAGGAAGCTCGTCGCAGAGGTGAGATTATTGAGGAGATTCCTGTGAGGAACACATTTATTATCACAGCAGCTGGTGCTAAGAGTAATCGTATTCGTAGTCAGGTTATTGTTCCTATTGAGGTTGGTGGTCAGACCATGTTGCAATGTTGTCTTGTTGTGCCTAATCTGGTATATTGCGTTATACTGGGGAATGACTGGCTATCTGAAACCAAGTGTGTGATTGACTATGATACTGCTGTTTTGAAATTTCTTGTTGGTGAAGAACGTAAACCGATTAAGCTTAATTATCAGGTGGATAGGAGTAGTTTTGTGCTTCATTGTAGTCATATTCAGGTTATTGAGGAAATTGTTGAGGATGAAGTCGATGTTAAAGTTAATAATGCAAGTATCAGAATTAATGACAGTATGGTATCGGAGAGTCAGGATTTGGTCAGTGAGGTGGAGAAAGCGGTGCGACAGACATGCCTGGAGGAGCAGCAGAAGAGGGAACTTTTGAATGTTTTGATGGAGAACAAGGAGGTGTTCTCTGGTGAATTAGGGTGTACTACTGTGTACGAACACTCATTTGATATTTTAGAAAGGTCTAGTTTTAATAGTCCTAGATATCCGATTCCTCATGCTCATGCTCAGGCGATACAGGAGTATGACCCTAAAGTTGTTCATGTTAAGGGTACTGATAATGTGTTAGCTGACTATTTGAGTCGGAATATTTCTGTGACAGCTGATGAGGTCAGCACTGATTTTAGTGAGAATATCTTGGTATGTGCTGATAAGTATGACGAATGTAGAGAGGAGAGAAGGAAACTCTCAAAGATGAAATTGGAACAGGGACAGGATGAGGAGTTGTGTGATATTTTATTTGAGTTAGAGGCTGCTGAGCCTGACACTATTGTGGAAAAAGGGAATATGAGGTATAAACTTCTGAGTGGTTTAGTAGCTCGCATATGTCATAAGGATGTATGGAGGGTTGTAGTGCCTCAAGCCTTGCGGAAAGACATGATTTGGTATTTCCATAAGGAATTAGGTCACTTTGGTGCAGAGAAGGTATTATGTGCAATTCAGTATCACTTTGTGTGGCGCAATATGGGTTGACAAGTCCGTCAGACTTTGGCTACTTGCGATGTGTGTCAGAAATGTAAACACCCAAATAGGTATATGCACGGGCCGAGGCAGGCTGTGATAACCGAGGATATAGGTGAGTTACTGTGTGTGGACATCTATGGACCGTTGGTTAAGTCTAGGTATGGCTACCGATATATATTTGTAATACTTGACTCGTTCTCTAAATTTGTTAAATTATACCCACTTCGGAAGGCTTCTGCTAGAGGATGTGCCAATGCAGTGAGTAAGTATTGCGAGGAATTCGGTAACTCTAGGAGGATCCTATCCGATCACGGCTCACAGTTCACTTCGAACATCTGGAAGAAGACTCTACAGGACAGAGGTATTCAGGTAACATATTCGTCTATAAGGTTTCCTTGTGGAAACATGTCTGAGAGAGTCATGAGGGAACTTGGACGGATGTTTAGGACCTATGTAAGTCATAATCATAGCTCTTGGTATGAACATTTAAGTAGGATGGAAAATTGGCTCAATGTCACAAGACATGAGAGTACTGGTCTTACACCCATTGAGGTGCACTTTGGGAGAAAGCCTGATTTTGAGTTGGCCAAGATATTGAGGTTGGAGAGCGTGGAGGAGGTTCCTCAGGATCTATTTGTACAGCTTGCTAGGGAGAAGCTGGTTAAGTCTGGTCAGAAACGTGCTAGGATAGTTCAGAATAGGTGCTCTGATAGTTCAGAGGTAGGAGATGAAGTATTGTTGCGAGTGCCTCACCCATCTAACGCTGAGGATAAGACCATGTCTAAGTTTTTTCAATTGTTTAAGGGTCCTTTTATTGTTGGGAGAAGGATAGGGAGGTGTGCATATTCCTTAATTGATGCTAATAGGAAATGTATTGGAACTTATAATGTGTTCAATTTGAGGAGATACCATCGGGATCCCTAATGTTGTATATTGTATATTTGATGGGTAGTTTGAGGAGCTGTCCTTGGGCCATCAGCCACCTGATTTGTGTTGTTTTGCCAACATTTGCATCTGCTGGAAAACAAAGGGGGAGTATTGTAACCTGACAAACCCTGGTCAGATATTATTATTATTGTCATTATTATTATTATTATTATTATTATTATTATTATTTATTCATGTGTATATTTCATTTATGTGTGTATTTAGCCGTCGCGGCTTAGTAACTCTTTTTGGAACTCTCGTTATTATGGATACTCTCTATATTTTATTTGGGACTAGTGTGTTTCGATCACTCAGTTTATCTCCCGGTTGTGTACGTGACGAGTCTCCGAGCGGGGGTTTACGTGTTGACGGAGCTGAGGTGGAAAATTCCAGGAACTGGGCTATTTTAAGATGCTGTTGTGTTGGCTTGGGCTAGTGTGGTGCAAGCACGCGTGAGTTGTTGGAAGTTGCAGCTTGCAGTGTGCAGATGTGATACTGGTGGTAATCGGAGAGGTGTTTTGTACGAGTTGTGGGAAGATGTCCCATGCCATGTTGGGAGTTCGAGATCTGCTGTTGAAGGAACCAGGGAGAAAGATGCTGGAGTGTAACAACATTCTATGGTTATGAATGTTAGCCATATATAATTCTACGGAGAGTCTACGTAAGGTAACGTGTTGGGCCTTTTCAAACTATACCAACGCCATCAGCAAAGTGGAGTCCATTCTTGAAAAATGAGTCATGACTGCGTGTGAATATTTTGCGTTGCGGAATAAACTGAGTACCAGTTATTGAGAGAGAGTTATTTCATAAATTAAGACATTTATTATTTATATCAATATTCTCTTTATTTTGTTATATATGTTCAAGGGTGTATCACGACGAGCTCTGCTCGGATTTCTAGGTAAATACAGGTTTAATTGACTAAGTATATTGTATGAGATTAATATATATTCTGTTTTATTTCTATGGGTGGGGGAAATTACCAGATGGACTCCTTTTCCAATATTAATTTTTTAGGTATCAAGTGATTCAGATCATCTTGTCACAAGGCAACGACCCTGAAGATGAGTTTCAACAGCCGGCAAAGTTTAAGAATTATTTATTTGTATATTTATGGCTCCCAAATTCCATTAGTCATTATTATTTATATTTATATTTAATAGAGAGATTTCATCGTAAAGAGATGAAAATCCGAAGGGGCCAAGTCCGGGCTATATGGGGGACGGTCGAAGGTTTCCCATTTGAATTGCTGCAAAATTTGTTGTGTTATCGCAGCTGCATGAGGCCTGGCATTGACATGAAGGAGAATGACGCCTGTAGACAATAGACCTCGTCGTCGATTTTGTATTGCCTGCCGTAATTTCTTTAATGTTTCACAATACGGATTAGCATTAACTGTGTCTCCACGAGCCATAAAATCAATGAGCAGTACACCTCAGCGATCCCAGAAAACTGTTGCCATGACTTTCCTGGTGGACAGAACTGTCTTGAATTTTTTTGGTTTGGTTGGTGAATAAGCATGATGCCACTCCATTGACTGTCGTTTACTCTCAGGTGATGCATAACAAACCCATGTTTAGTCCCCAATAATGATGCGAGTCAGGAAAGAGTCTCTCTCATCGGAATAACGTCCCAGAAACGTCAGTGCTGCAGCCATACGCTTGGTTTTATGCTCCTCTGTAAGCATGAGAGGGACCCACCTTGCACAGATTTTTGAATAATGCATATGCTCTTTGACAATTTCATGAACAATTGTTCGAGACACATTAGGAAAATGTTCACAAAGTTCATCAATTGTGACGCGCCGATCATTCCTCATGCATTCGTCTACTGCACTCAGCAGTTGGTCTGTAATGACAGATGGTCTCCCTGAACGCTCCTCGTCATGTGTATTCCCCCTCCCCAGGTTGAAGTTGCGACACCAGCGCCGAACAGACGACTCGTCCATCACACTGTCTCCATACACCTCCGTTAATTGGCGATGAATATCACAAGGTTGAACGTTTCATGCATTAAGAAATTTAATCACGGCCCTCACTTCACAACTAGCGGGGTTCTCAATTTGTTTAAACATTTTAAACAATCACAGACACAACACAGGCAATGCTAGCGTCACGCAACCTCACACAGAGCAGGCAAACAAGCCACTGACGCGGTCTAACCTTGCTCAGCGGTTACCCGAGTCGTCAGCGCTTCATGCGGCTCTAACGGGTACTAATTTCCGGATGGCCCTTGTATTTTAGGGAGCAATGGAAAAATATGTATGGATATTTAAAGGCAGAAACAGATACCAAGAAGTACAATCCAGGGGAACATTAATGAACAAGGGAAGTGTATATGTGAAGACTTACAGAAGGCAGAATTATTCAGTCAGCAGTGTGTAAAGATAGTTGGATATAAGGAATGTCCAGATAAAGGAGGCAACTTATACTGGCAAATTACTGAAATTTACAATAGCTATGATAATAAAGACATTTCCAAAAAGATACAAAGGTTGAAAGCTGGAAAGGCAGCTGGGATTGATAAGATTTCTGGGGATATACTAAAGGTTATTGGTTGGGATATAGTGCCATATAGTGAAATACTTATTTGGTTACTGTTTGCATGAAGAAGTGATACCAAATGAATGGAGAGTTGCAATAGTAGCTCCAGGGTATAAGGGAAAGAGTGACAAACATAAAGCATATAATTACAGACCAGTCAGCTTGACATGTTTGTAAGTTCTGGGAAAGCATTCTTTCTGATCATGTTTGCAAAATTACTAACTGGTTTGAATAAAAGGCAGTTCAGGTTTAAGAAAGGTTATTCCAGTGAAGCTCAACTTGTAGGATCTCCCAAATGAAAGCTGACAGCTATGTGACCCAACTGCACAGCCACACGCTCTGTCAGACTGTTTCATTGGACACCTGGAAGCATATGTCAAGCTCACATGTTTGCCTTCTGTCCTTTATTGTCATCACCTGCAGGGCTTCATCATCTAGAACTTGCAGCTACACACTTCGGGATACATCACGAAGTGTGAGATCACCCAACCAAAACTTCCTGAACTAATGCCTGGTGGTGCTGTCATTCACAGCATTATCTCCTCCAAAGACTTGATGTATTCAGCGACTTAATATGGCTGCGGACAGTCCACCAGTCATAAAGCAGACACCCCCATACACGCTCCTCCAACACCTCCATTTCTCTTCACCACTGTTGAAGCTATGAATGCTGTGCGTGCACAACGCACCTGTATAGGGCAAAGTCATTGTTCTCCCCGTCCCGCCCCAACTGCACTCATGGTTTATGCCGTGTGCTGTATACTTTGTTATTTCTGAGAATCAAAAATAGTAAGAACTTATTTTGTTACCTTGTATATTAACTTACCAACCACAATGAGGGGTGTCCACTGGGGCCATCCTGTTGGCTTCACACCTCGTAGCCTCAGTTCCCTATGGACATTTTTTCGCTTCATCACTAACACACAGTATGGAGGGATGATCATGTTCCGAAAGGGACCCAGATCACATACCTTAAGAACAAACAAATAAAGGTAGGTAATATACATTATATACATATATAATATTTAATATACTAATAATATTTTGCACATTATAAATAATTGGATATAATTTAATCACTTCTACTAAGTTAAATATGTTAAAAGGCATTAAAAAATATACTAATATTTCATTCATGACACAAGTAATGCTTTAAACATAAACAAGCAAGCTTGCAGTTCTATGCAACTCTTGATATTGTGATTAAAGCCATGGGACCTTCAGTTTTACTTGGAATCCAAACCACAAGGGCATAAAATGTTCGTTCAAAAATAGCATACGGTGTCCATTAGATATAAATGAAGCAGGTTTGGCTTATACGACATTACTAGTAATTAATTTTAAAAGCCTGGTCTAATCCACGATAATCTCATGTAGTGAATACTTTGAACAATAAGCCTACACATTAGAGATGGGCGAAGTGTCACTGCTGACTGTTTTCAAACATTCAATTCGGCACAGTGAACTACCAATATAATTGGTCCATTTTTGGCAGTGGCCTCCATGGTACGCACTAGGCATGTGTCTTGGTAGGTGTGCTATTTACCAACTGATGAGCCCAACTTAATACACTCGGGCGAAACGCTGGCAACCAGGAATAAATTAGCTGGAAATTTTATAACGTCCAATAACGGGCCATACTGGTATTATAAATTTACTCATTTGGAACAAATATTTCAGGTTCCCTATGGAAATCAACATCTTTATCAACAGCGAACTGCTTCGAAGCAGTGTGTTGACACATGGTGCACTTCCGTCTCGGACTACAAGAGAAGCAGTGTTTCGCGATGGCGTGGTGAAACATGAGCCATGTTTAATAGCTAAGTTCAATTCACTGAATAAAATGTTTGATGTTCATGACATATTTAATGATCAAGTGTACAAAATACAGTATAATAAATAGATGATGTACAGTATATAGAAAACTGCATTTGCTTCTTAGCTATGTGCTTACAATGATACTAAAAGGTATGAGTTTTACAGTTAAAAGCATACTAAAACATTAACTAATTTGAATAATTATAAAATTACTAATGAAATGTAAGAAGAGATCAAAATAGGGTATTCTATCTACAATAACAAACTTAACCTAACATAAAAACATAGTAAAATAGTAGTTTAAGTAAATGAACTAACTTGAATAACTATATTATATTTAATTTAATTACAATAACTTAATTACAATTATAAAATGAGTCTGAAACTGGAAGTTTACGTTCATTAACAAACAACCAAAAACTAGTTATGACTCCTGCTTCCTCTCAACAGTCAATCTGGTTTTGATGCCCGTACCACGTGCACACAATTTACGAAGAACATATGGACATTCAGTTCAAACCAAATTAAACAATAGATCACTACATCTAATGAAAAAGAAATTCAAATTAATGTTGTCATTAATGCTTTCACGGCCCATACTTAAAGACATGATAATGTATAGGCTTTTGGGCTTATGCCGTGTCAAGAAAATAAGGTGTAATTCTTAACGTTTCACAGGGAACTGTGCTCTGCGTCCTCAGAAGAAATCTCGACTGTCCACGAGAAAGGCTTCTTAAACAATGACACTTTAAATTTGGACGTTATAATAGAAATGGAAAAATGATACGTTCATTCGACACCAGATGACCCGCCAGGACGTGGCAACGCTAGCGTTCAAAGTGGAAGCTGACCAAACCATCACAATCAGTCTAAGCGGTTCACATAACGTGTTTGTGTAACACACGACATTGGCAGGTGTATGGCATAGACACAAGCCTGGAATGAAACATCTGGCAACGAGGAATGAACGATATTTGGAAAACACCGAGACGAAATAACAATAGTGAAGGGACCGGGAAAGGAACTACCTAATGGCTGACAACCAGGTATTACTTAATTGATAGCCGGTGGCCCTGTTGAAATTGTTAGGATTTCTACGTATTTCCACAGCTTCCCATATCATCCTGGACCTGTAGTGTCTAGTGTGGGTAAGAGCTCGAGCATCTTGGAACATGACATCATGACCCGACGATAGGGCGTACTCAGCTATGGCCGATTTGTCTGGTTGGTTGAGACAAATATTACATTCATGTTCTTTGATACGGGTACCAATGGACCGGCATGTTTGGCCGATGTATACCTTACCACAAGTACAGGGAATTTTGTATACCCCAGGATGTAAAAGTGGGGACAATTTGTCCTTGGTTTTACTCAGACTGTGAGCAATTTTAGTGGCGGTGCCAAACACGGTTTTTATATTGTGTTTGCGGAGGACCTTGGCAAATCGATCTGTGATGTTGTGAATGTAAGGCAAATAGGCAGTTCCCTTCACTTCTTCCTTCTGTAAGCTTTGCTTGGTCGTTTCTCTGGGATGTAGGGCTCTCTAAATCTGCAAATCGCTGTAACCATTACCTTTGAACGCGACTTTGAGCGTGTCCATCTCCACCTGGATATGTGATGGGCTAGAGACGAGAATTATAGGCACTAAAAACAGTTAAAATAGGCAGGCATATAGGCTCTTAAATTAGCCAAAATAAGCATGTAAAAATACTTATAATTTAATAACACACTCAATTACTATAAAAGGAATTTACAACAAGCAACTTTTCAATGTTTTCCGGTAACAATCTTGTTCTCCTCTACTCTACTCAGGTATCGTTTCACGTCATTTTTATTATATTTTCACCCGGTGAACTCGACAGGAAACTGCCAGATTTTAACTGAACATTTTTGGGGACATATTTCCATGTAAGTTATGAATTCTCTTGTCCCTACTTTAAAGTTCTAGAAACATCACCTCTAATAGTCTTTTTCTTTTTATACTTTATGCTTGCCAGGGACTCACCAAGCTGCCCCTAGCAGTATTCTTACTTATATAGAATTAAAACGGAGGCACTATAAATCTTAGATTTGTGAACATTTTATATGTTGCTATTCGCTGGCTTTGGTCAGCTGGGTCAGTTTTCATGAAGGTTGCCACCCTCGTTGAAAATTAGAAAACCGCATAATTTGAAATTGTCGTGGCACGCGCCCATAACCTTACTTTTTGTCACAGTATAGCAAGACACTAGATGGGAGGAGAGGAGGAATACAGGTAAGTGGGAGGAGAGACTGAGAAGCGGCAGGTGTGGGGGATGGGGGGGGGGGCAAAAGTAATAATGAGCAAAACTATTATGCATAACACGGAAAACCAAACTATTGACTGGAACCTGTACGTTTTTAAAAATGCAATAAGAAAATCAAATAGAACTTTTGATTTTTCAGAAATCTCATTTTTGTTAAGGTTTGGATTGAAGTACTTATCTAAGTGTATATAGCAACATTCTGTAACATCAAGCAAACTTCCTTTACCTAAAATCTCCAGGATCTCAATGTCTTGCTTGTGACTACTCCTACCACTACTCTTACACCTTAATCTCTTTCACACAAAATACATTACATTTGTTGAGCGCCATTTGCTGTAAATCAACAATAAAATTTGGAGAGCAAACCTCTTATCTCACTTATTCTCAAGGCGTGAGGTGATAAACTCACACATCTGGCAATATACAGGAATATGGATCAGAACAATAGTAGATTACGGTTGTATTTCCACAATTGAGGATTGTATTTGGAAAAAGAATAACTTATTATTATTAAAAGAAAACTGAATTTATGACTGTACTTTACGTCACAATGAACTAGCATTGCTGTACTTAAATTTAACACAAAAAATATACCTTGTGAGATTTGCTGGTACAGAAGCAGAAAATGTAATCTAAATAAAAAAAGCTATTGGCATGAACTTGAAGTGAAATATGATATCGCCGCTGATTACATTCTTCTTCATGCTATTGAAGCATAACATGCCGGATGCTGTAATTACCTGATGGCGGCACACACCACTGTTGAACTTGAAATTCCTGGAAAAACCACTGAGTTGAAGTCAGAAGTAGACTGCTGTAATCTTTTCTTCTTAGTTAACCTGGAGTTGATCTACATTTCCTTCCCGAGTGTAGTGACCTCCAATACGGTTACATCCACTCAATAGATTGTAAGAAATTGGAAAATATTATTGAAACACATTATGAAGTCTATCCTCACAAGTAGATGATGTTTCACTATCAGCACAGTACCAGTCTCTACTCAGATCCAACCACCACCTCTTAGAACACTTAGACCACTTCTTAGCTCTGACCACCACTCTTAGACCACTGACCATCACACTTTGACGGGTCAACTATTCTCACCTCTAGTTTTATAAACTCGTAACGACCACACATTTCCCTACAATCTGGTCATCCTTTCCACCTAAACACACGGCAGCTAGCGAATGCAGACACTCTTGCTGTGCTCAAGAACCTCTACATGAACTATTTTTAATTCAAGAAAAATGTCATAAGTGTTACAAATGTGTTGACTTCTTGCCATTTTTGTGTCGGCTGATGATGACATGGACATATGTCGAAACCGGTCCCATAATATATTAAATATGTTGCTACATTAATTCGTGCAACAATATTATTGTATTGAATAGGTGGAACATCTTTCTCTTTTTAGCATTGAAATTATTAGTTCAATACAGATCAGTGATGAAGTTTTTAACTTTAACTAAGTTACAGTATGACTATCTCAAACCAACAAATCTCGCTTATTAAAACACAGAATAATTACAAATAAAATTCCTTTATCCAATGATTAAATATAATATGCATGATACCTAATTATTACACTCTAAATGATGAAAAACAGAATATAAAATCTAATGAATAGGGTCAATTAATGATGATAAATGATGAATAAAATCTGTAACTCTGTTGTACAGTTACATGCTCTATAGTTGTGAATGTATGTTTTAGTTCATGTACATGCTGGCCTACAGCGGAAAACTTGTTATACTTTACAGCATTAACATGTCCTGTACAAAGTGTTGCCAACTTAACGGATTTTCCGCTAAATTTGGCGGAATTAGAACACTGTCGGCGGAGAAATATATCATTTAGCAGACAGCGGAATTTTTGGCGGAATTCTAGATTTATTACAGCGGAATTTAGTGTTTTATCCATTTTTTTTTTTTTTTTAATTAGTACTCCGATCTGTCTACGAGCTATTCGGTATTTCTTATCAGGAGCTAGCAGTCACATGAGGAAAACCTATTATTTGGATTTGATGTTATGAGATCATGGTATCAAATCTGTAATGCGTGGAGAAAGGGTACTTATCTCTTAGTTGACGAATGACGACAGATAATGAAACTGTGAGAGAGTAGCATTTATATTTATGCTATGAAGGAAGACCGTTTAATGAACTGGCCTGTTCTGTGTGTGGCCCTTGAGGTAGGGGATTCACCTAGTTTGCACCCGGCACTAAAACGCCTACAAGTTTTAGCTCACTGGCAGGGGGTTAATCCTAGTGAAACTCACAGATCAGGTGAGTGCAGACATTTACTTTTATTATTATTATTATTATTATTATTATTATTCATTTTTATTGCTCATTATTTGATATCAGATTTCTTGGTGGAATTTTAGCGGATTTTAAGCAGTATTCAGCGGATCTTGAAAATATCCCTTCCAGACCGTGTACGCACAATTGTGCGGGTTCGTATTTTATTTATGTCTGAGCTTATTAGACGTTTTCTTGGCGCTAGACCGGACTGCAGTGCTTGTGCGGGACACATAGGATGTACTTCAGCTGTTTTTAATTAGTACCTGACTACCAGGGGGAAGGAAGTAGAGTTTAAAAATACAGTTCATTAGCAATATGGCGGGAAGCAGTAATGCCTAAAGTAAGTATTTATTTATTGCATTCATATTAATCTAGAAGCTTTACTGAATATCAGAATATAATCTATGAAGTGTGTAGGTTGTGTAGCCAACGTAAATTGTGAACTTACAACATCGTACATAATACTACGAGGTTTTGAATGTTGATACGCACATATGTGCGGGCTAGGTTTCCTTACAGCCAATGCATGCAGGAGTGCTGGGTGCTGTCGCAAAAAGGACCGAGAAAGAAAAACTCGTACTCTACATGAGAAATGTATTGTATAAGATTTTAACTGTTTAAAATCGTTCCACACTGTAAAATAGAACATTTGATCATGTACATGTGCATATTCACATGTACTGAGATGAATTTTTTATTTTTTTATTTTTTGCAAGTAGTGAATGAAGTCCTGACACGCACAATTGTGTGGGTTCTGTTTTTCAGCCGATAGTTCTTATTTTGTAAAATAAACTGTTAAAACATGTATTTGAGAGCATTTTAGTAAGTTTTTGACGTTTTGACACCTCCAGATTTCATTCAGGTCTGACGACTAGCTGCTGATATCAAAAGGGCAGTAATATCAAAACTCCTCCTCAATGTAGAAAATGTAACGTTTACTTGTGTTTGAACGAATATTTAATTGTTTTAACTTATTCCCCACTGGAAAATAGAACATTTGATCATGTACATATGTATATTCACATGCACTGAGGTAATTTTTCTTTTTTGTAAGTAGTGAAGTAAGTCCTGACACGCACAATTGTGTGGGTGCTTTTTTTTCACATGTTAATTTTTATTTTGTAGAATAAACTAAAAATATATGTATTTAAGAGCATTTTAGTCAGTTTTTGACGTACAAACAAAAATTCACACCGCCAGTTTTCTTTCAGGTCTGAAAGGGATATAAGTTGGCAACACTGCCTGTATATCTGATTTCAAAGTTGCGTCCTGTTTGACCCAGATACATGCAACCACAATCATTACATCGAAACCTATATACACCCGATTTGGAATAAGCATTGGATCTATTGATTGAGGTTGAATTATGCAATACTTCAGTGTTACTGTTATCGGTAGGAGATGAAACCTTGACATTATGTTTTTGAAAATATTAGTAAACCTATATATATCCTTATTCAAAGTAAATGTTGCAAAAGCCTTTTTACTAGGTTTATCTTTAAGTAACCTGGTTCGTGAGTGATACTTAACCTTGTTGATTATACGTTCAATAAAGTCTTCTTTAAAGCCATTAGCCTTAGATATTGAACGGATGATATTCAACTCCTTGTTCAAATTAGCCTTTGTCATGGGGATCCTAAAAGCTTGTCCTACCAGGCTATTGTATGTGGCATTTTTTTTATTCTGTGGGTGCTCCGAATCCTGCCTTATGGTAACAGCTTTTTGTGTAGGCTTTCTGAACATACTGTATGTAAAAGAGGAATTGAGTCTTGATTGTTAAGTCCAAAAAATTAATTGACCTATTCTTTTCTGATTCCAAAGTAAACATTATATTTGGGTCTATACTATTGAGACTATCGAGAGTAGCAGTTGCATCCATGACTGCCAGTTTTCCAATGCCTCTGTTCAGCTGATGATGGCGCAGTATAGCGTTTAAACTAGTACTGAATAAACATATGATGTAATTACATCTATACAACAAATTGTATAGTATTGAATAAGGTGTACCCTAAAACTTTTAAAAGCTTTGTAAATACACTATGATAAGGTAACTGGTAAATGAAAAATGGATATAGATCTTCAGCTACAGTGGATAATAAAGCCCTGTGAGTGTGATCCAAGTACACAACTTAAACAATATTTTGTCACAGATACTTCCTTGACAGCATATATGATATATCGGGTACAGAAAAATATCAGTAACAAAATAGGCTGTGATTTATTGACCATCTCTATACGCAACAGGAAATGCGCTTCCAGAACTGTACGTGTACGTACATGGCGTTTCACAAATTTTGACAACAAAAAAATTATTAAAATTCACAGATATATGATGATTTTTGATACAACACATAAAAAAAAGAGTTTCTAAAACAGAATTCTTCTAAGTCCAAAGGTCCAAACAAAATAAAATCTTATTCAACAAAAAAAAATATTTTAAAACAATAAATTAAGACATTTCAATCAATTCCCACTGCTGATTTAATACTGCCACAGTTTGATCTTTCGTGAACAAAATGTTATGGATGTTAAGGTATTGGGGAGCTCTGACTCTCCCTTCGCACATGATGCAGGCTCCCCAGAATCCGACAGCCTGCTTGCATCAACTGAGGTCAACAGGGAATCTGCCCCCTGGGATACAGTAGTGATTAACATGTGTTCCATGATTACTTCACAAGCCAAATATTGTGTTGGGCTACCGCACTGCCAGTCGCGTAATTACAACTGAGGTAGTGAGCCCCAGAATCCTTTTCTCTCGGGTTAGGTCCCGAAGTCTTTGAGAGTCCCTTCTCTAACCACAAAGCAGTGATCTAATCAATCAGACTTAGTTGGAAAGAGCTGCCTCTTCCACCAGTTCCGCCGTACTGATGATCATCATCTCCGCCTCCACTGTCGTTGAGGTTTCCACAGGTAATATTGTGGTGGTATGTAGAAAGAAGGTACAGATGAATGCAATACAAAACCATACGTCCACTGTAATGGCACCCAGAAGTATAAACTCCATGTCCTACGCAACCCGGTAACAGCCCGTCTTCTTCATGGTTTCCATGGCATTCATGATGATGATGATGATAGGGGAAGTGATTAACTCAGTGGCTTCCCACCCTGAAGGCTGAGGTGGCTCCAACAATGTCAGAAATACCTGGGATAACCTAAAGAAAGGTAGTTTTAACAACAACAACAACAACAACAATATACAGGTTCTTTCAAGTCCTTTTATGGAACTGCCAAGACATAAGAGGCCAAAAAATAAAACTCTAAGCTTTCCTAATATACTATATTTTCTTCAACATAACCAGGTGTCACTGGTGTCTACCATAGTCAATAACATAAATTTGACTGACCAAGTGTAATATATAATTTGGTAATACACCAACAACGTAATTATAAACAAGTTTGTGTTAAGTCATGAATGTACCATACTTTTTTACTGACTAACATTTTGAAAAAACTGGTGAGATTACTTGTCTATAAAGATAATCAGAGCTTTTTATATATTTTGAAGTGTATTCATAATTCACAGGACAAATTCCAACAAGCTTCGATGACAGCACAGTGTGGATGTTATTTTTAACTTAAATCAACAGACTATACCACAGATGACCTTGTAAAGAATGTTCACAAACATTTTTTAGATTGTGTATGTCATATTATTGTTTGTGTGTATTATGTTCAGTGTTTTAAGTCACTTTACACATGTAACACAGACCTGGGTGAACACCGACTTGCGGTCACTATTCAGTAAAATTGAGCGATATTCACTTCTATACACTTGTGACAGGACACTCCGCTGTACAGATTAGAATGCATGAGTAGGGCCCGAAAGGCAGGATGGAGTTATCCAAAGTTCGCATTTCTTGAGGGGTTTCATTTGGAGCTGCTGAGCTCTAGATAAGATCATTCTTCCATTTCCATGCCTCCACTTATCTTGTGTCCCCCATAACTCATTCAGTATCACAAACTTAATGTGTTATATCTTCAATTCCAACATCACCTTTTTGATGTTTACCTTTAATTTTCCAATGATGCCATCTAAACTGTGGTCTTCATAAAATTATCTAACCATCAGAAATACTGCCATTTTGGCAGCCTTCACCCTGATCTTACCAAACACACACTGCTCTAAACCTGCAGTAGAAGATTAACATCTTGGCTGGACAACCTTGAAAATTGGTTGAATTGTAGTTGCAGTGAACTATTCAGCACTGCTAGATCTAAGGACTGGATTACTGTGATGACTGCCAACCTTCTTAGAGGAGAAGGCAAGTGAAGAAGGTGTGTACTGGGACGATACAAATGTACAGTTGACTCAATATATAGGATGTTCTAAAATTTAGTACGCAAAATGATAGATATGATGAGGGAGACAATAACAACTATATTTTGTTAAACAACCATGCATCAGAGACTCATACTGAGTGAGCACTCAGCATGCATATGTACACAAGTGGAGAGGAAGATAAACAAACAATACTTTCTTCAAACTTTGTTACAGAAAAAGGTGGTTAGAGGTACATAGTATTGTGACATCATGCTCTTCGACACTGAGATTGAGCCCCCAGGTAACACTGTAGTGCCTGCGTGATGGTTACAATATCAACAAGAAATGCTACACATGGAGAGAACTGCAAGACATGCAGACTGTTTATGGAGCAGCTAATGTACTGCAAATGTACTGCGAACGTTTCCCTGCTCGAAGATGTCCTCATTAGCGCACATTACTGCAATCTATGATCCCAGGGAAATACTGGCACATTGATGGTAAGCAGGCAGACCACAGATGGTGCGTACACCTTACCTTTGAGAAAGACATGTTGATACACTTTGTGAACAGTCAAGAGGAAAGTACACAAGCAAATGCCGCTGAGTTCGGTGTTCACCATAGTTCAGTACGACATGTTGCATGAACAGCTGCTTCGTCCTTTTTGTTCTACTGGAGTATGGGCCATGGGACAAGATGACTATCAACCTCAGTTTGAGTTCGTATGCAGGTTTCTGCACCAGGCTAACAGATGCTCACAGGGAACTTTTATTGCAGCATTGATCAGAACAATGAAGTACTTAAATGTTTAACATTGTTTTATTCTCAGTCGCACCCAATGTCCTCCTTCATACGCTGTACTCACACAATATAATTTTCCAACGTGTAGTTGTTCAACCAAATATGTTTGTTGTTGTCTTCATCGTATTTATCAGTCTCTGCATTTAATTTTTGAACACCCTGTAGACGTAATGAATTCATAATGCACATAGCCTCTAATCTTCAATGAAATATTATTCTTTGAAAACAATTGTGTATCAAATAGAGCAACAAAGAATGTCACCATTTCACCACCTGACGATAGAGTAAAAGCCCTGATACACGTTACGGAATAAAACTTTATAAAAAAATGTGACTGGTAACAGTATACAATGCCTTTGCTAGCAAGATGTAGTGTTTACAGTGACCTGTCTCAGTTTCATCCTTGGCTTTGACAATATGAAAGTGACTGAGGTATGAGTGATGCTAGTAATACCATTCCTTATGCAGCCAGTCCCTGTTATGAATGGTGTGAAAATATCACTCATAGGGTCGGTTGGTGCATGCATTTCAGTGGGCTTGGCAGACTGATATGTAATAGCAACGGCTGGCTCGGTGAGGGAAGCAACGGGAAACTACCTCACTCCTCATTTCCTTAGTATGCCTCTTCAGTGACGCCTAGGCTATTTATGACAGCTGTTGGTGGAGCTGCAGGTGATCAAACCAGCCTTCGGGCTGAATACCCAACATACATACACAACAGTATACATTATTTCATTACAGATTTTATTGTATGCCGCTTGTCAAGCCCTCCCCAAAACGTATTTTAGTCACAGATCATTCTTGGTTTCAATGTCACAGTTTCTTGTCTGTGCTTCCTTTTTATCTTCTCAAGATTGTTTATTTCTGTATTTGAAGCCAGTAAAATTACAGGGAATTTTTAGGATTATTTCTCTCTGTAAGCCAAATTGACAATGTTACCTTTCTTCAAGTATATCTTTCTTCCTACATCTAGTTTTTGTGTCAATTTTTATGAAATAACTTTCTTATAATGCCCCACATTCACTGTAAAAAAAAATAATAAATATGTACCTTTACTTTAAAGGTACTGTAACTAGTAAGAGAAGAGAAACACTTTAAAAAATGTTTCTAAGAATATGTGGTAATCTTTGTTTAGAAGGCTGCACAAATATAAAAGCCCTACCTAAGGCCTTTTTCTTTAACTTATTGTTTATCTCCTGCAGATTTTTTGCCTTTATAACAATAGGAATTTGTACAGTACTTTGTAACTGAATTACACAAAGAACCCATGGTTTGATACCCCACTTGTTGATATGTTTACTTGGAATATATTGCTACAGTGAAGTGTGACTTCTGCTACCTATGAAGGTTACATCAACTGAGGGGGTGTAAAAATATTGGAAAATATTGTTCACATCGTTTACTGAATGTTGAACTTTACTGCATGGATCATAATTCGGCTCACTGTTCTTGGCCAACTTGCTATTACATGTTAGAAATCTCATGTTATGGTCCATATTGTAATGTACTTAAAGACAAAGAATAATACTAGATTATAAATTGAACTGTACTGAATAGGTGGAATTTATAATCTAGTATTATTCAACTTGCTACTGTCGACTAAGTTGAAGAAGCTAAGCACTGATTCAAATCAAGTTCTAGTGGACATTTGCCAAAACCAGGGAGAACTTTGCAAAGAACTCGAGCACTAGTATGAATTGATTGTCATTTTTCTGTTCAAGCCCATATTCAACAGAATGATAACAAAGGTCTACTTCTCTACCATTCTCACAGGAATCCATAACTGAAGTGTGCTAGATGGAAAAAGGTTGCTTTTACGGGATGCTAAAAAGTTCTTTGCATACCTAATTTTCTCTCTAGAAATAAGTTTAAAGCTGTAGAAAAACAAACAAAAATAAGCCACTGGTTCTGAATCAGGTGAAGGGATCATGAGGATACCATGAAAGTAAAACTCTGAGAAAACTGTAGCTTGCTAGCTTAAGATATCTTCGTCCAGTTAGCATGTTCATCACGTTCGTCTCAACTTGAACCGTCTGAATCACTCAGCATACATCTCTCAGTGTTATTAGTCATGCACTATCTTCAGCACTACTCTCAGTGTCATCCTCAGAGAAATCTGATAAATCATCTAACAAATCACTGTTAGAGTTCTTATCAATTTCTGCCTCCAATTTGCTACTTGTCATATATTTATGGGAAATGCTCGTTGTCCACAAAATTGTAAGATTTTAAAGTGGAAGAAAGGTGGAACTTCCCAAATGTACAGGTTGGAATTTGTTGTATATAAACTCCACTATGGATCAAGATGAAATTCATTACTTGTAATTGTTATGGGTTTACCCGTGGAATGCAGAGGTGAAAGAAGGTGCGGGCTGGAATGGGTCTAACTACAAAGCCGAGAAATGAATTAAAATTTCATTAAAGGTTATATTTTCAAAACAGCCAAACTTAACAGTTTTGATATAGAATTTCCAACTTTAACCAATAACAACAAGTAATAAGGTACCAGTAACAAAATTTAAGTCTATGAACGACAAGATTTGGTGGTATAACAGAACTTAGGCTTCAAGCCTTCACTTTACATTTCCTGAGCTCTCAGCTCCCAAACACATATTTACCAAAGGGCAGAAAACCCCTAATAACATGGAGCACTTGCTCCCACCTTCGAATATCAAGCCTCTCTGAGGCACTTTTACCACAAATAAAAGAGCTAACCCGCTCTCAATTTTTTCAAGCTTATAAAGGTAATACCAGACTTTTACACATGACTGCCATCAAGGCACAACTTACAATGAAACAGGGGTATCTTGTACCCAACCTATTGGCCTTCGTTGAAAAAGAATAGGTTAAGTAATTGGCCCAAAATTCAAAACTCAATGGAGGCGTAAATTTGCCCTCCTACACGAAACTTCTTAAAACCTAAGAGGCACTAGGCCGATGAAGCAGGGGCTATTCCCAAACTATGGAGGTGACTCGTATACAGAATAAATTTAATACATTACGGAAGAGTAGAAGAACGGTTAAGAAAACGTAGTCACCTCAAATTCAAAATGAAGGGGAGCTCGAGAGGGTAAAGCACTCTCTATCCCCGATTTTCAGTTAAAGTTATATGAAGTTTTACAAAATTTTACATGTTACATAATAAAAAGGTTTCGGACCTTCCCCGAGGGTTGAACTGCTGAGCTAGCAAGAAAACAAAGATGTTAAACGGCCATTACCTTTGTGAAGAGCTGCCGCCCGAAGGAAGAGGCGCTACCCGCCCCCTGTTACACTTCCATACACTAGGCTAGATGTTGTTCGAGTGGCCCAGAGACAGGAAAATCAGCAGTTTTTATACTCTCGGGGAAGATTCGCGACCTTTCATGAATAATTAAGACACACCCACAGGCGTTTATTGGGTAGCTTACAGTTACACATCCAAACCGAAGAAGAAAGACACAATTGGACAAAAATTAATTACAGAAATTCTGGATTGGCTAAGTTCAAAACTGGCGGAAAGAAAGGATTTATACTGCCAACCCACAAACGAAAGAATGAAATTTAGTAAAGAACAAACTTATGAATACAAAATTTCTTCAAATAAAGTTCTTCCACTTTGCACCAGAGTGCATGGTCATAGTTTTTTTGTAGAGACATCTATCAGAGAATGTCCACACTTCTAGATCACAAAATTTATGGTAGTGACATCATCTGAGCAAACTTACGAGTTGATACAGTTGTTAAAGTTCAGAGTTTCTCCTGTAGAGGAGTACTTTAAGGCGGAAAATTCAATTGTGCGGCGTAGAGGTGTACCAACCAGTACAGTAATAATAACAATATGTCGGGAAAACATCATAGCTTGTTCTTTGAAAGAGATTTGAAGAAATCACCTGTGGATATCGTATTAGTGAATATTAACTAATTGTATGTTAATTAACTTTGTAAATTACTGTTTAGAAGGATGTTACTTTTTGAAACTTTTGACAATATCTATTGTAACAATTTGTTGATTAATGACAATAAATATGAAATTGTTCTGTTTTCCTCTTCAGAAACTTGCAGTGCTTGGTAAGAGTGATAACTGAACCAGATATAGAACGAGAAAAAGTATATTATGGGCAGTAAATTGCTTTCTGCATTCTGCACTTCAAAGAAATTTTCATAGTTTCATAAACACTTTTAAAAGATCCAACCAATAAACTACTGTTCTAGGAACTATTTTAATAAATAATGAACGAATAATTAGACTAACTATGTTTTAGTAAATAATGACAGGACGGACCCATTAAAAGCAATCCATTGTGTTAATTTGATGTTGACAATTTGAGACAGTTTGGTTCTTACCTTAACAAGCATGTCCTTACAGACAGAGTGAACAGCCCTCTGACACCAACAGCACTGCCAGTCAAGTAAACCCGGCTCACATCCGACCTCATCATCACATACAGCGCACACTGTGCTGTGATAGATGTTACCTGCAAAATCCAATCAAAGGTTACTTTCAGCAATATTTTGTGTGAGGAATTGCCTGCAAATAAAGGTTATACCCTTAAGGACCAGTACCTTCATATTTAGAAAAAGAAACTTTCCCTCTGCGAAAATCTAACGATCATGAATTTTTTCAATAAATGAAACTCAAAATATTGATAATGATATTCACAGCATCTTTGGCATCCAAGGCCTACGGTAACGACTAATGTGATATAACTTCCATCACACATTTTATTGCGTTATACAAAGTGTAATTATTTAAATTGTGTCTTAGAAAACAAGGAAATTTTGCATACTGGTCATATTGCTGATGAAGAGAATGGCACCATTCTTGAAACATGTACAATGAATGAATAATCAGACTAACTATGTTTTAATAAATAATGACAGGACAGGCCCATTAAAAACAACCCATTGTGTTAATTTGATGTTGACAAGTTATGAGGTGAGTACTGGAAGACACTGAAGAATTCATAATGCATGTTGGTAGTGGCAGTGATAACGATTCAACTAACTACGGTTGTTGTGCTTTGCTGTGCTAGCAACAACGTGCTTGAAGTCTACATTTCTCACACTCGCCCTGCTCTTTCTGTCATACAAACTGATGGAACTAGTGCTCATATTTTACTTCAGCTTGTCATGCTATATGAACCTTCACTAAAATAGAGACTAGAGGAATTCCTGATGAGGAAATTTCTCTTGTAAAAAAAGGATAGCACCAGAAGGCACTTTGGGGTTTCCTGTGACAATGCAATGGATTTAGAGATAAAACCCATTGTGTAAAATGAAGATCATCTTGAGAGGATGATCAATACTTCAGTTCCTTTGCACATCTACTTTTGATCCAATTCCTACCTCACTATACGAGGAGTGTTCAAAAGTATAACCAAACTTTGGAAATATCAAGCAAACACAAATTCTTCCCCGGAAAGTAGCGCTATACAGTGGTATCCTTATGAAGTAATCAGACATTTTCCATGCCTTTCTAGAAAGGTTAGTTATTGTTCAGCAGCTATTAGAGTATTGTTCCACTTCTCAAATCAGGCAACAAATTTAATGTTTCATCTTACCAACCAATTTCTATTCTCCCCATACTACCCTTTATCTTTGAAAAAATTATACACCCCCGTCTCCTCGCATTCACTTTGCCATATATCTCAACCAAGCAGCATGGTTTTCTACCAGGTGGCTCTTGTCTAACAAACTTGGCCACTCTGCATAGCTTTGCATCACATGCCATTGCAGCTAAATCACAGCTGGATATCTGCTACGTAGACATTTCGAAAGCTTCCGATTCTGTAGACCATACTCTGTTGCTCCATAAACTCTCCGAACAATTCAATATGCATGGCAGTCTTCTGAGCCTTCTTGCTGGCTTCCTACATAATCGTTGGCAGAGAGTGGTAATATCAGCCACTTCATCCTCATGGTTACCAGTCACCTCTGTGTCCCACAAGGCAGTACTCTTGGCCCCTTGCTGTTTTCTTTGTTTATGGACTATCTGCCGTCCGAACTCAACGAGACAGCGAATATCCTACTCTTTGCTAACGACTGCAAGATATTTAGGGAGATCAGGAATCCAGCAGATGCAGCTCTGCTACAGTTCTCACTTAATGCCCTCTCGAACTGGTGCCGTACTTGGAAACTTATCCCCAATCCACAAAAATGCAGCCACATGACCATAACACTATGCAAGTCTCCTCTACTGACATATTACCTACTCGACAAGCCCATCACCGTAGTTACGCAACAGCGTGACCTAGGTGTAATATTCAATACAAAATTACAATTTAAGACCCACATAGAAACATATACAACCAAGGCCATGAAATTACTAGGCATTCTCTATCGCTTCTCAGAAATTTCTGACCCCATTGCTCTTCGTCACTTCTTCCTCACGATCATTCAACCTCTCATAAACTACTGCTCTCCGATTTGGACAACAGCCGCCCCCTCCAATACTAAGCAGTTAGACAGAGCAGTGTCCTTCTTTGTTGCAATTGTAAGGAACAGAAACCCCAAGCTCAGAAATCTGTCTACACAGCAGGTATTAATGGCAATTAATATGTCACTGCTGTACATCAGGCGACAGGTAGCTGACCTGAGTTTCCTCCACGGGATCTTAAATGGACATTACCGCTCAGAACATCTTGTCTCACTCTTCTCTCTCCGTGTTCCTTCCTGCTCCACCAGAACCAAAGACCTTCTCCACATTCCCCACACTCAGCACTCAAGATTTCAACGATCTTTCCTAATCCGCCTCCCAACACTCTTTAACAATATTAATAGGGGACAAGAGCTTGATATAGCATCAAATAAAAGCATATTCGAGAGGAGTGTAAATAGTCTCTTAAAGATAAGTTGATGTGAAGGGATTATACAGTCATCTTGACCCACGACGACTTGGCTATGAACAAGGACATTCTCATGGTTTTCGATTTGGACAGTTATTATTAGTATCTTGTTATATTTTGTTACGTTTGTTATATTTTATTATGAAAGTTTACGTTTGTTAAATAGTCTGTTGACAGTGCAAATTAAATTTGCTCAATGTAGCTGTATCTTGTGCTTCGTGAATGAATAAATAAATAAATAAATGAATAAATAAATAAATAAATGTTGAGTAAGTGTTGCGATTGTCAATATGATATTACGAGCAGCGTACTATCCATGCTTGGGTCCACAGTCCTCACTCAGTAGAATATCGTATGCAGACCTGGCAACGTTGAAATGCACTTTGACTGCCCAAACATTTCATGGTTTCACTACAACGCTTTCAGTCTTGCATGCTTTCCATGCTAGAGCATTGAATTCTGGTGACAACTTATTTTCTGCAGTTCATTTAAAGTGATTAAGTGAATTAATCACTATGGTTGAAGCAACACCAACAACATGACAAATATCTCAGGAGCAGCAAACTCCTCCCTGGAAAGGTACTTGTATTTCCATGCACAGTCAAGGCAAATAAATAATAGCTAAAGTGGTGGAATGCTGTGACTTTGAAAAAGAGAACCACTGGTTGATGTTCCCACTGACCCATTACCTAGTCAAACATCACAACTACTATGATAACGTCAGCCAAAATACGAACTAGCAGTTACACAAATGCCCCAGTTCATCAATAACAAGTAACAAGTGGAAGCACAAACAGACACAACATTCACTCCACACAAAATAGCAAATAAACAAGAATTTACCTTAACTAGTGGAGGGGTGTCACAACAAACCGTAGATATTTAAGTAAGCCACTGTCCTGGATATCAGAACACTTGAAATGAGTGAAAGAAAGAACAACACGTATTTTCTTAAGAAGGTTAATGTAATTTTAATCTTGAAATTCAAAAGTGAAACAATTTCTCTGAAGGAGAAAACCGTCCATAAAAGGAGAAAATAAATACTCAACTTGAAAGTAATTAACAACACAGTAAACTGATAAATAAATATGGTCGACCAGTCTAAGATAACAGGATAAAAATACATAACCACATGATAATTACATTAAGTAAGTAATACCTTTGGGGTGCAACTCGAAGGGTACCTTCAAGGTACAAGGTTTCTCTTCATTTACTCTTACATTCATAAAACCAATTATTTTTCGTCAGGATAGTATGATCATGGAGCTTCCGCAAGGGGATCAGATTTGTTACGTGTCAAGTAACTTAAACACAAATAGAATAATCTGTCACGAAGACAGACGAAACAGACACAAATGAGATTATACATAAGGTCCGGAAAAGGGTTGGACAAAGTGACCAAAGCCACAGATACAAAAGCTCACGAGTAACAAAAGAAGAAAAAAAATAATTCTTATTGTGCCAATCCCCTAAACAACAATCACCTCCATGACTACCGAGTAGCCATGGCAACCAACATACGTCATCAAGACTAGCAATGACCAATCCCAAAAACGAAGCATAACAATGGTCTTAATAATAGAGAACCAAAGAAATCCAGAAGAGACAACCAGAAATTACAAGATAAATGAAGATATTAGCAGGAATAAAATGAAAGAGAACAAAATTTAATTCCTGACACCCTGGAGAAAACTCACATGGTCCTTAAACCTTTCCAAAGGGAGGAATTCCTTTGAGGTACATTAAAGGGGAATGCAGTTTATTTCCCGAGAAACCAGATTATTAATAATAACAACAACAACAACAACAACTTTCCATAGTACCCCAAATTGGATGAAACATAACATACCTTCTTACACATATGGATCATGATCACTTAGGATATGTATATACTGTATATATATATATATATATATATATATATATATATAATGTTAATTACTACAATGGAAACCCGAATATACGAATAGTTACAGTTTTTAAAAAATTATCAATTTAGTACGATTATGGTAATTTCAAAGTTTTAAACACACCAAAGTTCTAGAAGAGCGCACATATCCCAAAATATCATTCCAGTCTTCAAAGGCAAGGTTCAGTTAAAATGAAGGAGAAACTTACAGATGCAGCATCAAGCTTGAAGTAATGCCAAAGCGTTAGTTACTCCATACTCACGTAATGATAATATCACCAACAGACGAAAAGGAGGACGGTTTCCAAAAGAAATAAATAACACATCTGAAGGTGGAAAACACTCTTGCACCAAATAATTTATGTTGGATCCATTATGTGGACAAAGGCCAGAACCCAGAGCGGGTAACAAACTCGTCCTTCCTCCATATAGTCAAGCAGTTGAACACCTAATGGGGGATAACTTGCCACTGCAAGAGAGCAGATCAACTAAGATGGTGAGGTGCTTCCTGACTGGTCGGAGGCAGGGCCACAGTACGACCAATCCATAGCAGATAGCAGCACACAGCAGAATAAGAGTTAGGTACCGAGCGCAAGGCCAGGAGAATATATGAATTACATAAGATATATAGAATGACCTTAAAAAAAAAAAAAAAAAGGAGAAAAGGCGGGTTGGGAATTAAACAAAATGTGACACAGATTTCTACAGCAAACAGGCCAGAATGAAAATGTCAGAGGAGAAGGGAAATGAGCACAACACGTGCGTGTCACCACTCAGCAATTCTACAGAATGAACTGCTGCTATTACAGGGAAGTATATCAATACTATAAGGAGAATCAAATCATCTTGTGCTTCTCATCCCAAGGAATCTCCAGAATCACACAAAACAAGTTAAGCATATGAAATCATGGCCATTATCATCGAAAGTATGTCTAAGAAAGATTGTCCATTTTCTATATTTTTTTTCCTCATTCCAGGATATATACACTACCTAGTGTAATCTTTTCATAAGGACAAGGATTCAAGGAAAGAGGGAAATGGATGATTTCAATAAAGAGGATCACAAGGAATACCAATGGCAAGTACTGCACTATCCACAATCTAGCCTAAGCAAGCGCTGGAAATTGACGTGCCGTGTTGAGTGTGCTGGGTGAGTGGAGTAAGAGTGGGGAGCGGATGGGTCGAGTGGAGTGTGACGAGGAAGATGATTGGCACAGATCAATATAGGGTCGTTGTAGTAAGATGACAGGGAAGAAGGAAGAAGGAATCAACCAAAAATAAGGAAGGTAAATTGGAAAAGGGTTTGAAGAGTGAGATGCTGTTGGTGGCAGTGGTGGTCACTGTGCTGCTGGTTACTGGAGGTGTGGAAGAAAATCCAGGCACTCAGAGCAGTGGAAACATGAGTTGGGAGGACACAGAAGTTATAAGGAAAGTGGTTAAGGAGGTAGTGGGGGAACTCCGTCCGTTTGAACAGTTAAAACAGATGATACAAGAGCAAGTTGTTAAGGAACACGAAAAGATGAGGCTATGGATTCATGAAAACACGTATGAAACTACAGCAAAAATGGAAATCAGTGAGAGAAATTCTATTACTAAGGGAGAAAATACAAAATATGGAAGAGGAGGTGATGATGTTGAAGAAAGAAATAGCAGCTATCTGTCAAGAATGGAGGAAGAAATCCATACTTATTTACGGTGTGCAGGAAGAGAAACAGAAGCTAAAGTGGACGTTATTTATAAAGTGGTAGATGTCATTCAAAATAAAATGAAAATTAACTTTAGTAAGGTCGATATAGATGACACTGAGTGAGTAGGTATGGTGAGCGGGCGCAGACCGATAAAAGGGACACTGCTATCCCCATTGATGGCGGACATAGTGACCAGAAACGCTGGAAATTTACAGAATGAAAAAATGTGGATTATGGGGGATATGGGAAGAGATGAGAATAAGAATTACAAAATTCTAAAGAAACATCTAGTGAGGGCAAGACTGCAAGTGTTGAGGGTGCATATTAGGGGCCAGATACTGGTGGTGACGAATGGGAAATGGACTCAAAATTAGACAGTGACAAAACTTCAGACCTTGGAGCAGTGCCTAAAGCAAGATGAAATGAGTACCACCGGCAAGGTCGTGCATTATAGAAAGAGAGGAACACTGATTAACACTGAGATCATAGAAGAGGTTATAGAAGGAGTTAGGGAGAGTGACAGCATAGAGGTGGTGGCAGAAAGACACAGGGAAGTGCTGACAGACGCGATGGTAGAAGAAATCAGGGGAGTGCTGCAGGAGGGAAGAGCACAAGAAAAGCCCAGTGGTCACACGCAAAGTGAAAATAATGGTTTGAGAGAGGAGGCAGACACAAGAGGAACTATGATTAAAGGAAGAAACTTGAGTCTAAAGGAACTGTGGGGCAAGAAGGGTAAAAGTAAGGAAGGCATAGTGATGAGAAGTAAAAAGTCAAGTAGCATTAGTAAATAAGTTGGGTAATGGTGCCATGTGTAATTAAATTGGAAGGTATAGTGTAATTAAGGTTAAGCAAAGGAGTTGGAAGTGGTGGTGGCAATGAGTGATTGTGTTTGTTAACTGTATGCTAAATGGATTTGTAGTGAACATTGAACTTGATATGGTATATGATGGAGAGATGGGTGTGGTAATTTTAAGTAAATATGGCCTGAAATGTAAGTGTGTGTTAATTGATACGAAAGGAAAATACGATGGTTGGTGATGGTAATTTTTGAGTGAAGGTTGCAAAGAGTGATTATGTTCTTAATATGTTCAAGAGTTGGGTATTGAGATTATGTATGGTTAATGATGGTTAGAGAGACGATGAATAAGAGGTCGAGTTGATGGTATATAGTAAGTGAATTGGAGGGACAAAATTAATATGTAAGGTTGGTTAGTATATGTTTGAGTGGTAAGAATATTATGGTAATATTGAGTGAAGGATGCTAAGAGTGATTATGTTTATAATAAGAAGTGTGATTGAAAGAGGGACGAAAAATGAGGTTGGTAAATTTTGGGTATGGTAAGACATGATGGCATAATTTATTTTAATGTGGAGACTGGTTTGAAATTTAAATGATTAAGTATGGAATGTCTCGAGCACCGATTCGCAACACGTCCTTTCGTGGGAAATTATGGGGCGAGCGCATCAAACGAGATTCGATCCATGACCTCTCAGTCAGAAATCCCTAAAGGGGCCCATAGACGTGCAATATTATTGCGCAAAATGGATTGTACAATATATTGTTAACTGCCTATAGACGTACAATATTATTGCACAAAAATAGAGTTTGTGCAGTAAATAGAATCGCGTAGAGATAATTTTGATAGTTGTGCAATATATTGTGCAAAGCGGTCATAGACGTACAATATGCGTTGCAATATATAGTCAGTCCATGCCGGTATTTTATTTGGTGATTATACTGAGTGACACTGATCTTTGCTGCGTTTTGATCGCCGTGGGCGTAAGTGCCAAAAAGAAGCAGAAACGGAAAAGAAGCACAAGGACAAAACAGTGGTTTCTAGACAGAGAAAAGTACACTCATGAAAATTTACTCAATGAACTGAGAAAATGGGAACCAAATGATTTTCGAAACTTTCTGCGCATGAATGGTGAATTGTATGATGAACTTCTCGCTTTGCTCTTAACGTCCCACAGAGCCGGAAGGCCATGGTATACTTCGATAAACTCCAAAATAAACTTTTTCTCCTCCTTTTTGCCTGCCATCACGGTACCTTCTCCAACGCTTGTTGATACCAACTGGCGGGAGGACGGGATATTGCACAATATTGCCAACACACAGCACAGTATTTTGCGATTTGCGCAATATATTTCAAACTTTCTTGATTTCGTACAATATATTGCACAACCCTTCAATATTAAGTACACACTATCAATTTTATTGCACAAACCCCGATATTGCGCAATAATATTGCACGTCTATGGGCCCCTTAATACTCATGAGTAGTTTAAGTGTAATATATAAAAGGAAGATACAGCAAGAAACAGTGGAAGTGAAGGAATGAGTGTAATAGAATATCAGTGCAGTGAATAAGTGCAGAATTACAATTATAATTGAAAGCATTTCTTAAAGCTAGTCTCAACTTGGAACATTTCAGTGAGCTGAGAATGAGGCAAACTTGTGCAATCAGAATATTGGTCAGAGAAACAAGTAAACAGACTACAAGGTCATAGTTAGAAGCTTTTGGAGGAAAAGCAAACCTGTTGTTGGTCACGTAGCAAGGTGCCCTGTAAAAATAAGAACGCACGCTGTGGTGCAATAATTCTTTCTAGAAAGAATCTCTGGAAGGTCACCAGTCACATGTACACCCATGAAACGGGTGGGATCACACTTGAAGTAACCAATAGGAAACTAACAGATCAGGGATGTGAGGGAACATAGTAGTAGGGGATGACTTGTTCCAGAAGCTCAGAGAAATGATAAAGGGGAGTGACAAGGGAGCCTCTTAGTCATTCGGTCATTCATTCTGCATCATTCTGTCATTCTGTCAGTAGTAATTCAGGCAGTTATTCTATTAACATTGGAAAGGAACGTTCGCTTGGGAAGGGACTGACACTAGATCACTTGGCAGAGAAGAGACTCTGTAGAATAAAGTCAATGAAGATAGCAGTATATGAAGTTAGTCAGATCAGGCAGTAGTTGAGTCTGCCATCAGTTAGTGAAGACAGCAGTATAAGAAGTTATTCAAATTAGGCAGC
Source organism: Anabrus simplex (assembly GCF_040414725.1). Taxonomy (NCBI): domain Eukaryota; kingdom Metazoa; phylum Arthropoda; class Insecta; order Orthoptera; family Tettigoniidae; genus Anabrus; species Anabrus simplex. The sequence goes on from NC_090270.1 coordinate 275,612,950, forward strand.
AATTAAGAATGTCAAGCAGTATAACTGGTTAGCAGTGTCCCACAGGGTAAAGTACAGAGACAGTACTTAGAGAGCTCACTGACTGTTCGAAGGAGACTGTAGCTTCAGTTAGTATTCACCTTAGAGTTCTGTGTTCGAGTCCTGAAACCGTCAGGGAAGATTCAGAGGAACACCACAATGAGGATTCAAGAGAGAAGCAAGAAGAAAGAAGCTCCAAAACCAGAGATAAGTATCAACTTTTTAAGAAACTTTAAAGACTGAAGGGAATTTATAAATGTTGTAAAGTGAATCATAGAAGTGTGTGTATTTTCCAAGGAAGTCAGAGACTGATAAACTAGTTATTTAAAAGTAATATTGAGAAGAGAATAATTACAAGTGTGATGTAATATTATTGGAAGGGTATATTAGATAGTTTGTTTAAATAAATTAGACTAAAAATTTAATGGTGTCAGAAAGTGTCTTATATAAAGGTCAATCTGATATTCGAACCCAAGTCCTCAGCCTGTCCTGTTCATAGAATATGACAGGAATTAATATGTGATTATGGTTGGTATATGTATGAATGGTAAGATGATTATTGCTGCTTTATTGTATATATATATTACGATAATATGTGATTATGGTTGATATATGTATGAATGGTAAGATGATTATTGCTGCTTTATTGTATATATATTACGATAAGTGGTTGGTGGATATGTATAGTGTGCTTGATATCGTAGATGGTTAAGAGATGGGTATGGTAATTCAAGTGAATGTGGCCTGGAATTTAAGTGTTAATTGATTGTGCTGAGAGGTGGTTGGAGGTTAGTCATAGAGTAATCAGAGTGATTTCGTTTGAATGATAAGAAGGTAGTGAAGTTCAGTTGGTAGTTCTGGATTTTTTCTTTTAGCAAGTTAATGATGGATCTGTGTCTCTGTTAACTGTATGTAAATTGAAATTGAAATTTATAGTGAGCTTGATATGATAAGTAACAGAGTGAATGTAAAACTTGTGAGGTGATAAGGCTGGCGGGTGAAAAGGGATGTAGTGATGTATGGTTGGTAAAGTATGGAATGGTAAGATTGATGGTATAATTTAATGTGGAGATTGGCTTGAAATTTTAAATGAGATTAAGTATGTAAATCACGAAAAATGAGACTGGTGTTAGGTAAAGGTAACAGAGGGACTGTAAAAATTGTGAGGTGATAAGGTTGGTGGATGAAAAGGGAGGTAGTGAGGTATGGCTGGTAAAGCTTGGTATGGAAAACGTGATGGCATAATATAATGTGGTGAGTGGCTTATGTGATAGTTGATATATGTATGAATGATAAGATGATTATTGCTGCTTTGTTGTAAGTAAATTACGAAAAATGAGCGGAGTGAAGTAATGATGGCTAGGAACAAGAAAGTAGTTCATGCAAAAACTGCAACGCGAGAAGATTCCGGCACACTAACTGGCAGGTGGTGTAATGTTATGGCTGTATCAGCAAACCTGAGTAGGTCAATGAGAGTGGATGGTATAAGTTCTCGAATGTGCTAGGTTCGAGAGTCCAGCCAGAAGAGAGATGGAGGTCTTTAACCTTGATGTGCCGATTTTCCGTTGTTTTATTTTACCTTATTATAGGTTATTTTATCCAGTTCACTTATTAGCATGGCTATCGGGTCTCCGGAAAGGAGTCACTCGTGGGCCATTTGATTCGAATTATTATATTGTTTTGTATTATTATTATTATTATTATTATTATTATTATTATTATTATTATTATTGGTTCATTATTGTTTTTATTTAGGAGAGTTTAAGTTGAAAGAGCCTGCCTAGATTGGGCACTTATTTTTCTCCATTAATAGATCACCAAGTTATTAAATACTGTAGATCTGGAGGAAAATAAAGAATACTGCACTATCCACAAAGTGGTGCTGAAAGTGAAAAAGCTTTCTGCCTGTATTATGCAAAACATTATCTGGAAGAAGGAACAAAACAAACATTGTGAAGAAGGGTTCTAGGAAAATAGTGTCCTGTCCATTTTATCACCAACCCTGAAGGAGCAATTACATACAAGTTCATCAAGCCCACCATTTATTGATCGTGTCAGAAATTACAATGATAAAATACACAAAAGAAAGATTTATTGACATAATTTTTACAATGGATGACCAGAAATTGGCCATATCAAGTGTATTTGGTGTCACTACCATCAGATCTTTTATGGTGCATGTAGCTGATGATGAACAGTGAAGGATATAGTCGTTACTATGCACAGCACCGCACTTGCAGAGAAATGATTCCACGGAAACGCCCCACTTCTGCAGGTTGGTCTTGCATCTTGTGGTACTGGAACATAATCTGTTGAGAGCTTTCCATGTTGTCCACTTCCCCGAATAACCAGGAGGAAACTCCTTTATTGAGGATCTTACTCTCTCATTCCACCATGGTGTCTTTTTCCCTTACTCTCAAACTTGTCTTCCTGTAAACCTCTAATGCTTCTTTTATAAAGGTGTTTTTAAATCTTGTCCACTCTACCTCACCACTCTCCACTTCTGTAGGCAGTTGTTTTCTTATATGGTCCTGATTGTCTTTTTTCCAATCTGTTGTAGTTCCCACACCTTAATCTTAGGTAATTTCCTGGTTGTTGTCTTTGGTATATTAATGTCTTTCAGATCTGCTACTAATAACTGGTGGTGCTGTTGAGGTTCTCACTTGGAATCACTTTGACATGAGTCACAAGTTTACTTCTTTATCTGTCAATGACGGTCTTGCTCTTTCCATCTCAGCTGTAACGGGTAATCTTGCGACTGACTTCCGTTGAAAAAACAGTTTTTTTACTACCAAACAGTTTCTTATGCAGAAGTCTAATATAATATATTATAATATATTGATATCTTTTGTAAGTATTGAATGGTTGAAAATATATAACATTCCAATTCTATTTAAAGGAATAATTAATTTATTATTCAAAGTCAATATGGAACTATCATGATATTCATCAACTGTAATAGAAAATGCCAGGGGAAAAGAGACCAGATTTTAGGAGAAAACTTCTCGAGCATCCTTCATGACAATGTGTCAGCTCACGTGCTGCTGATGAAACAAAGACAACTGTGTTTCCCAAGCCACCCTTCTCTCCTGACCTAACTCCAGAAGACCTTTTTCTATTCCCTGAACTGAAATTCATCCCAAAAGGAGAACAATTTCAGATAATTGAAAGGATCAAACTGAAACCACAAATACGAATGAGCCCCCCCCCGCATTTCAAATTGCCTCCAGGACAGCTTCCATAAGTGGAAATGACGTTGGGGCATTGTAGCCTATTAATAAGAGGGCAGTACTTTCAAGGAGACAACGCTCAATTAGGTTGCAAGTAAGCCCCCTAAAGAGTTGTTTTCAAACTTTGGTTACTTTCTGAACAGGCCTTGTATTAGGAATATCAAAAGTTTTTTTAGAATGATTCTTATTTCATCAACTGTCTCTTCCTCTTAACCCTTAACTACTGATGTGAGGTCCTTGGGATCGTTCAGCCCCAAAGTTTGCGACATTCACTTGCATCAGTGGTCTTAAAAATCTCTTTCTCTGTCTAGCTTCCTAACTTCCAGTCTTCTCTGTGTTCATGTCATGATCAAAGCTGCTAGTGTTTTCTGGAAGTGACTCTTGTAATAGCCGGTCCCTGGGACCTCGCATCCATAGTTATGTAACAAAGTGCGATTCATTACATTCCTCATTTGTGAAATGCCCGCTTCCATAGTGAACAGTTAGCACTAGCATCCACCATCCCCAGAGGTGCAGGTTCAGCTCCCAGTACTGCCATAGATTAAAAATGGCAGAAGGGGTGACATATGGTTGAAATGGTACATGCAGCTCACATCTATTGGGAGTGTGCCAGAAAAGAACAGCACAATCTCGAAATGAGGACCGGAGTTTACTTTTCCTTTTATTTGTAAAGTCCAGACATTCACATTGAATTAACATATGGATTATAATCCTGTACCATCAAATATGAGACTGATGGACCCATGTTTTGTAAACAAAGAGACTCTTACGTTACAAAAATCTCACAAAAGCTGTTTGATTTACAAGATGAAAGAAAGTATTGCACAATTTTTTCTGTTGCGTGTGATAATTATTCTAAGCATGTTTTAATATGATCCGTTGGATGAACAATGCATTTAGGATGAAGTTGTGTAAATGTGTGTTACAGACTGCAAATACTCAGACATTTCCGAAGGCAATTGTTTTGTACCATAGAAACTGCAACCTTACAAGTAGTATTACTTGGGGCTTTAATGTTGCTATTCACTGTTTATGTTTCATGTATTTCAATTCAGTAATGTGTGTTTTATTAGAATACATAGTTAATACATCCAAATTAATACTTTGGCATTTTCTAACCCATACTTCTAGTAGTGGTCTGTGGGAGCTGACATCAATAACTACGTAGAATATTTTAACACCGTAGTTAAGGGTTACCTATTTCCTAGTTACGGTTGATACACTTTCTCTGTACATCAATATACTCTCTGTCGTCACAATGAAATTTATTGATTAGGTTTATTTACTGATTATCGATGAGAGCACCTTGACAACTTCCTGAACAACTGATCTCTTTCTTCATTATCATTTAAGATGGAAGAACCAAAATGAATCACCAGAACTCTTACCTTTGACCCAGTGATGCTCCATGGGCACCTTGTCAGTGCATGTAATGGCCTTACACTTGAGCTTCTTATTAGCAAGCTTGATGCAAGCTGGGTCTGCACATACACCACAATAATCACAGAAGGCTCCATCGCCATTGAGAAGCAGAGCCTCACACACACTGCAGTAACATGGCTACAACATCAGGGTCAAACATCATACAAGCACTACCATCACAATCTACACCGAATTACAGTACACACAATGCATATTACATTCCTGATACATATGAAGAATAGTAAAGAAAAAAAGGACAAAATGAATGATATTGGGAAAGGAAAATATAAAGAAAGAAGAAACAGAGATGAAAATTTACTTAAAGTTCATATGCACAAAGAAACAACTTCCTATACAATACAACCCTGAATAACTGAGGCTCTGGTTTATCCAAGGCTAATCTATATATATAAAATAAGAGTTTTGTCTGTACATTGCTCAGAATTTAAAAAGGATGGTATTTCTGTACCAGTCGTGTCCACAGTAACAAGTAAATGCACTTTTGAATTTTCTGTAATTTCTGTCCGTCTGTCTGTATGTACACGCATCACGAGAAAACGGCTGAAGAGAATTTAATGAAAATTGGTATGCAAAGTCAGGTAACAAGTCGCTACAATCTAGGCTATAAATAATGTTAATCAAGTTGAGTGAAATGATAGTTTAGGGGAAAGCCTAAAATTTTATTCTGAAATATTTACGTTATTGGTGGTGGTATTTTAATGCAAATCGGTATTCAAAGTCGGGAAATGCGTCGCTATAATCTAGGCCATAAAGAATTGTATTCACACTGAGTGAAATGGTAGTTTAGGGGAAGGCCTAAAATTTAATTCTCAAATATTTGTTATTAGTGGTCGTATATTAACGAAAGTCAGTAGGCCTAGCCTGGGAATAACTCGCTACAATTTAGGCCATACATAATTGTATTCAGGCTGAAAAAAATGGTAGTTTAGGGGAAGGCCTAAAATGTAGTTCAGGAATATTGATTTTATTAGTGGTCCTATCTTAACGAAAATCGGTATAGGAATTCGGGGAATACGGCGCTGTAACCTAGGCCATAAATAATTTTATTCACGCTGAGTGAAATTGTATTTTATGGGAAGGCCTAAAATTTAATTCTCAAATGAAATGGTGTATGGCTTTTAGTGCCGGGATATGTCCGAGGACTTCGGTTCGCCAGGTGCAGGTCTTTTGATTTGACTCCCGTAGGCGACCTGCGCGTTGTGATGAGGATAAAATTATGATGAAGACAACACATACACCCAGTCCCCGTGCCAGGGGAATTAACCAATTTTGGTTAAAATTCCCGACCCTGCCGGGAATTGAACCCGCAACTCCTGTGACTAAAGGACAGCACGCTAACCATTTAGCCATTGATATTCATGTTATTAGTGGTCGTATCGATATAAATACTACATAACTAAAGTTATATAGTACTAAATTTCCGATCATTTATGCCGTATACATTGTTAACGTACCGATTATTATCACAGAGTTATTAATGAATTTGGATTTTTCTTACGAAGTCCATATCAGCGCCGAGTCACAAGAAAATAGGTAAACAGAATTTAATGAAAATTGGTATGTAAAGTCGGAGAATAAGGAACTACAGTCTACGCTATAAAGAATTTTATAAGACTCCCTATTAACACAAAGTCGAAAGAAAACTAAATGTGAAGGCCTACAATATAGAAAGCTCATAAAATTGATCAACAATAACATTACATTGACCACTGTTTGTTGTGATGTGCTTTGTCTCTTCTGTTGCCACTCATCTCCGATAGATAGGATTACTGCTGCATACCGAGTATTTTTTTTAAATTTACCTTACGTTGCACCGACACACATAGGTTTTATGGCGACGATGGGATAGGAAAGTGCTAGGAGTGTGAAGGAAGTGGCCTTGGTCTTAATTAAGGTACAGCCAAAGCATTTGCCTGGTGTGAAAATGGGAAACCACGGAATACCATCTTCAGGGCTCGAATCCACTATCTCCCGGATGCAAGCTCACAGCTGTGAGCCCCTAACCACATGGCCAACTCGCCCCGTCGTACCAAGTGTAACAGCCTGCCCGAATATTGGCGGGAAGTCGGTGGGAGTTAGATAACTTTCTTCTTTAGCATGCCATTCCTCTGGTTCATAAATTTTCTGATACTACTGGTACGTAACACGCTGGTACATCAAAGCATTCAAGCTATTCAATCCCTACTCTGAGGCAGTGTGCATATATCATAGATCGGCACCGCAGTACTGTTCGTTAAAAGTGAGAAATCATGCAGTTTTTCATATGATAGAGTATTTTATATGATAACATTGCTTTTAATCGCTACCTTCGTACTGACGTTTTTGTAATGGCCTATGTTGACTTCAGTTAGGAAAACCACAAAGTCAGTCTTTCTGAAAATCCCGTAGCGAAGCTACTTTTCTTACAATTCATTAAAGATTTTACATAAATACTGTGCTGCAATGAGCACATAAATACAGTTTTCCAAGAAATTGTGTGATTTTGATGGATAATTATGTACGTAACAAGCGTGGTAGTACCAGCCAAGTATTACAAGGGTGGTAGTGCGGAAACTGACTCAAATAGTTTGCGCACAAGTGATAAATATGAATGGTACTTATTTAGCTTACCACTTTTCTAAGAGACAAGTGAAAAAGAAATAGAATACTTGCACGGCTATCTAACACAATTCACAATAAAAAGCGACAATCCACAATGGCTACTTCAAACTGTGTGAGCTTCCCTCCAACATTTGTTATTCATTCTTGGAGATTGTTGTTGAAATAGCAAGTGGACATGATTCACCTATCTTTCACTAACTGCACCTTTCAGCTGCTATCAGTGTGACTCCAGCATCGATACTGTTCACATGTTCTAATGTCTTTCACGTGGGAATTTATTCACCAAGCAGAGTAGGCTTTGGCTTAACAATGGCCATGGCTTTACAGTGGTGTTACAGCTCTGTATTAGGGAAGCAGTGGGCTGGTACCACCGTCGACTGTCCTGAGAATGATTTTCCATGGTTTTCCATTCTGCTGTACTAAGCCAAATGCTTCTTTCATAGGCGACAGCCGCCACCCCCTCACTTTCCCTGCATCTCAAATCACTGCTTTGGCCTGAGAGAGGGCATAACCCCCCCCAGGAAGCCTGCCGTACCCCTTCAGGGTACGAAATGAAAACATTTTTTAGTGGTAGTAAGAATTTATTGAATGGCACAAATGAGCAGAAAAAGAAGCATGTTGTGATATCTTTAGAAGTGAAAGTGGAAGTAAATGGTTGGACCAGGGAGAAACATGTATTAAAGCTGTAATACAAACGTGTGAACGCTTTCTTCTTTGGTTTTATACAACACTCGCTGTTACCAACGGCTTCACTCGCGAAGATTTCATAATTTAATAAAAATTACTTGTTCCTCGGTACTGCACTAAGACATTAACTGAAAATCCCTAAAGTATAAAAACTCACCAAAAACTTTCATTTCATTTACCCCAGAACCTCTGTGTAAACCTCGTTTGTGGCATTGCCTTTTTGGGCTAAGATGACCAGGCTGCTGGCAGACCTAAGTCTGGAACATGAGACATGAAACTCTACATGTGAGAAACAGTCCTCTTTTACGTCGAAGAAAAAGGGTTTCTTTATTCTAAAGGAGGTTCCAAACACTAAATTACACGTCTGTAACATATTAGCTTTTGAGATATAAGTATCCTCATAAAGAGAATTAAATTCCTTCACTTATTTTTGATCTCCAGCTTAAGTTGATTTTCCGAAAACAATAAGTACGTGTTCCTTTATTTTTAAAGGAGATTACAAATATCCATTTTCATGCTTGTAACAGAAGTTTATGAGATATACTGCAGATATACTAATTTTATAAACTTCCCCACTCCTTGGCTGAGTGTTCAGTGTTGAGGCCTTCGATTCACAGGGTTCCGGTTTCGATTCCAGGCTGGGTCGGGGATTTTAATTGTGTGTGATTAATTCTTCTGGTTCGAGAACAGGTTGTTTGTGTTTGTCCCAAAACTATCTTCTATAAACTCAACAAACCACATTACCAACCACAACAGGAATACGCAATAGTAATTACATCCCTACACATAGGGTTGGTATCAGGAGGGCATCCAGCCGCAAAACAGCGTCAAATCCACATGTGCGACGCAGTTCGCACCCGCAAACCCACAGGTATGAGAAAACCGGTAGAAAAAGAAGATACTCATTTTAAAAATTCACCCACTTTTTTATTATTTCACACCCTTAAGTGGATATTCCAAAAACAGTGTGTTCATTTATTTTTTAAAGAGATTCCAAGTACCAGTTTTAATGTCTGTAACATCTTCAGTTTCTGAGATATATGTATCCTCATATAAAGAATTAAAATTATTCCTCCATTCTTTTCACCACACCCCCTCACCACTTAGGTGACTTTTCTTAAAACAAACATTTGTGTTCTTTTATTTTTAAATTTAGAAGTGAATTATCAGAATCATTCACTATAAGACCTGGACTTCAACAAGGAGACGGACTTTCACCATTGTTATTTAATTGTGCATTGGAGAAGGTTATGCGTGAATGGAACAAGAAATGCCAACCAACTATCAAGATCGGTAGAAGTATTAATCTCAACTGCCTTGCCTTTGCGGACGATTTAGCATTACTTCCAAATACAATAGAAGAGGCTAAATTTCAAATTGAACAACTAGAAATTATAGCAAAAAAATGGGATTACAAATTTCATTTGGAAAAAAACAGAAATGATGCCAACTTTTAAAGTTGATTTATCAGTTATTCAACTGAAGAGCAATAAAGAGATTAAAATTGTTCAGAAATTCAAATATCTTGGGGAAATAATAACATGGAACACAAATGAAAAAGAAGCAATAGAACACAGAACAACGAAATTTAAACAAGCACAAAGACTTACCTGGCCAACCTATAAAAAAAAAAATCTCCTTCGATAAACACTAAGCTGAAACACTAATTCCATAGTTAAACCAGAGGCAACATATGCTAATGAAACTTTATTCAAATTAAATGTAAAATCTACAACAGACAAATTACAGAAAACTGATAGAAGAATTCTTAGAACAATTATTAATAAGAAACACCAAGTTGATGGACAGTGGAGATTGTTGCCTAACAACATTGTCTATCGTGAATGTGAATCAATAATATCTACAATGCGTGAAAGAAGAATTTCCTTTTTCTGTCACATATCAAGATTACCAGACACCAGGATATTGAAACAACTATTTAATTATTTTTTGAAAAATAAAATCAATAATAATTGGTTCAAAGAAGTTCAGGATGATTTGGAAGAATGGGGTATAACTCAGCAACAAATCAAAGACAGAAAAGAGAAGAGGATTTTGAAGAACAAAAGCATAAGTCTCAAACTACAAACAGTTGAACGGAAACAATATACTATATCGGACACACAAAGGGCTTCCAGGTCGGAGAGGATGAGAAAGTTCTGGGAGAAGAAAAAGAAGAAATTAACTCAAATGTATTGATTTAAGTGCTCCAATGTGGGCGTAAAATATGTAAATAAATAAAGGAGATTCCAAATACCAATTTTCATGTCTGTAAGATGTTAGGTTTTTGTGATATATTGTAGGTAATCTCGTTGCTGTAAGAATACTGGAGCCGACGTTGCCATGGTTACGGTAGTTCATTTCTTTATCCGATTCCTAGAGCAGGGGTAGTGTGGTGCCAATATCTCCACAACGGTTGGTTTTTTAGGGCCTTAAAACATAGTTTTTGGGCCCATAGGGCTTACCAAGTTTTGATTTTTGCGTCAAGGGGCTTAAATCGAGCTTTGTCTCGTCCTTGTACGACAAATTCGATATTTAGTCTACGTTAGCCTAGTATTTTTATATCTCCCCATGTTGCCCCCACCCCCACCTCAAATTGTGTTGAAAATAAAATATAGACTATAGCACTCAGGGATAGCGTATCTTTCTATTAGTGAAATAATTTTTAGAATCGGTCCAGTAGTTCCTGAGATTAGACATTACATACAAACTTCATTTCTTTATATAATAGTATAGATAAAATTCATTAAGGTATGAAAAGAGGCTTAAAAGTGACACTGTATCATGTACATTGGTACAAAGTTTCATATATGATTATTCGAATGCGAAATATCCACGGCCATTTGTATTATCCGAGTTTTCAATTATCTGAGGTGCCATCAGTCAATATTACCTCAACTAATAGGGGTTCTACTATAATCTAAGAGCATTTTAAAAGCCTTTAGTTGATCTGCCTAATGAAACCTAGACAATCTTCAGATTAAAAATATTCTCACCAGTTCTGTCAATACTGACCCTTACACTTAGTGCCGCTCATCAAGGTTTTACACAAAACATGCTCTCTATATATGCTGCAGTAATTTCCACTAACAAGTCTAGTGCCTGGTTCCATGCCTAAGTGGTCAGCATTTTGGCCTTGAGTCCAGGGTTTGATTCTTAGTTGGGTTAAGTGATTGTAAACAGTCAATTTCCTTGGCTTGGGAACTAGGTCTTTGTGCTGTCTCCAACATTGCTGCAACTCGTACACTACACACAACACTATCCTGGCCCACAAACATACAGTTTCTAATCCATAGCAGACATAGCTTCCCTCACTCATAGGTCTGCCTTTTTAGGGTTGCATCAGATATGCAATAGCCACTAGAAATTATTATATCAAGTTTAGTCCTCTAGCTTATTATACAGGATTCACTTCCACATCAATGTTCACGCATAGCGCTTTTTAATATCAACTTAATGGAGAAAGCACTGGAGACAGCCATAACAGAATGCATCTGTTCAGCCAATACTGGGACATTGAATTACGAAGGGGTGTCAGAAAATAACCAAAATTATTTTTTTGGTGTTTCAATATTTCTGTGCTGGAGTTTGCAGGTGATAGTACTGGAAAGGTCTGACCTTGAGTTATACAGTGTGAAGTACGTCACTCACCTCAGGCTTCTCAGTTGCAGGGGAGCAGCTGATGAAGGAGGCCGTGTTTGCTGTACACAACATTGATCTCAAGTTGCAGCGGCAAGCTTCAATTACATTTTATGTTCTCCTGGGCAAAACTCCAACACAAACAGTGGACATGTTGCACCAAGCTTACAGAGAGAAAGCCATAGGAAAGATGCAAGTTTTTGAGTGGCACAAACGCTTTAAGGAGGGTAAAAATGATCTTGAGAATGCTCCACGCCCCGGAAGACCCACAACTTCGAAAACTGCATCAATGTGAACACAATCAATGTCATGTTGTGGGAAGACCGCCGCAATGTGTATGATCATGTAGTTAAAAAGCAACGTGTTGTTACTGCTGATTACTATTGTGGAGTGTTAAAGGGGCCACTGAAAAGAGAAATTGCAGAAAACAGACCAAACTTTGCTCAAACAGGATGGATCCTGCACCAGGACAATGCACCTGCGCATCGGGCAATCTAGACACAAGACACAATAACCGAATTGGACATTGAGGTGATACACATCTACCTTATTCATCGGACCTAGCACCATGCGACTTCTACCTATTTCCTGTAGTGAAAAGGGAATTTCGGGGTCATCATTTTCGAAGTGATCAAGAAATAAACAATACAATTTCGGGTATATTCAACAGACTACCAAGAAAGAATTGAACAGTGGACTGAGCGCTGGAACCATTGTACTGTGTCGGAGAGACAATTCTTTGAAGGTCTGTAAGTGAATTTGAATAAAGGTACTCAGTATTTTGCTGTAATAAAATCATTCCAGTTATTTTTTGACACCCCGTCATGTAATACAAGAAGAGCTCAAAACATCCACCATATGCCTCATTGCAATTGTGAACACACCGCTCACCGCCTCATGTTCGAACACTCTCGGCATTGCATATATTTGATGGCAACCTTGTTCCACATGCTGGTGAAGTACTGCAATGTCTGTAATGGTATGCCTGATGCCTAACTTAATTCTAATTGCAATCCCACCTCCCATTCCAGCTAATAACTAAAACAACTTAGCTTGTAAACGACTGACCATAGGGCATATTGTCATTGCACCTCAAAATACCATTACGTGACAATGTTGAGGGGAGAAACATTGACCTGCTACCCATTCATGTATCACTTTAAACAAAAATTTGTTGATGTAGTTCATGCAATACTGCACCTTAGATGACAAAACCTTTCTGGTCAGAGTTCTAAGCTGAAATATTATTACACAGAAGTTTTTCTAAGCGCAACAACGATATGTTCAGAGGGACATTTTGTGTTGGGTTTTTTCTTTGAGGGGGGGGGGGGGTGTACTCTCTGCCTCCCAATTATTTCCCACATGCTTACTTATGCTTTTTTAAAACTCACCCATGCCCTTCTTATCATCCATATGGTATTGCCTAAAGTTCAATTCTTACAACCTTCTTTTTTACTGCATTGATTTTTAACTAGGATGAACACAGCTTAGTGATTACTCATTCAATCTATCACTTCGGTTTCTGTAGAGACCTCATTTGGTTTTATCAACACCACATCCAGAATATTTTTTCCTCTGGTTGGTTCCATCACTTTCTGATTGAGCTTCCCTTCCTGTGCTTTCTGTCATTTGCATTACCTTCCCAACTGACATCTGGTAAACCGAGATCACCCTATCTGTGTCGTTCTCCACATAGCAGATTACCCTATCAAGTGGCCCCAAATCAGTGTCACCCCTTCCAGGTCTGTACACACTAAAATCATCATTGTGGTGATGATGATGATGATCACATCTAGGTCATCGGCCCCTAATGGTATAAGATGAAACTAAATGACGTGATAATTATAAGTATTTAAAACAAACGATGATGAAAAATGATTATGAGTTTAAAATAATCAGTGGATCTAATTCACAATGCCTTATTTTCTGATAAAATGATAGAAAAATACAGATTACAATAGAATAACAATGCATTGCCTCGGAATGCAGTAATATATATTATTCAAACAAATATTTAAAAAACACATTAAAATATACAAACACAGACTAAAACAGAGTCAATAGAATATTATGTAGTAAAGAATAATATGAAGACTAATAGGGAATACTATGTTTATATACGATAAACAGATGACGAGGTCTGATGACTGTTGGTCATCTTGTAATACATCTTTGCCAATTATCTTTAGAGATGAGCCTTACACCTAGAATTAAATGTTTCTCATCCTCAATTTTTTTTTTTTTTTTTTTTTTTGGAAAGTTAAAAAGTTTTCTTTCACCAGTAGGAATAGTTCCCCTCCTGTCTCCATAATAAACACTCCTGTTTTGTGAGAATATTTCTGCATACTATATTATCACATCTCAGCCACAATTCAACTCCTATTATAAGGGGCAGTCAAATAAAAATACAAACACCCACTACAATGTGACCATGGAATGGTTTTCTTCAAAAGTATTTACCAAAAGTGTTAACATATTTATCTGACTGAGAGACGATACGTTCAATTCCAATTTTGTAGAAAGAGGTACGTTGCTGAAAGTTCCACATCTGCACCCACTCTTGCACTTCCTCGTTCAAGTGAAAACGACTTCCACGAATGTCTTTCTTCAGTTTGCCAAAAATATGAAAATCACAAGGTGAAAGATCTGGCTGTTGAAGTGTTTCCCATCCAAATGTCTGAAGTGCAGCCTTCGCTAAATTGGAAGTATGGGCGCAAGCATTATCATGCAACAGAAGGACTCAGCTTGACAGCATTCTAAAGCGTTTTGAATTTATGATGCACCACAGTTTCTGCAAAGTGTCTTCGTAGCGCTGTGCACTGAATATGGTTCCACACTCGAGGAAGTTGACAGAGGACCCCTGCAGTCAAAGAAGTTTTTTGCTAGTGTCATTATGTCGCACCGACACAGATAGGTCTTATGGCGACGATGGGATAGGAAAGGCCTAGGAATTGGAAGGAAGCTGCCGTGGCCTCAATTAAGGTACAGCCCCAGCATTTACCTGGTGTGAAAATGGGAAAACACGGAAAACCATCTTCAGGGCTGCCAACAGTGGGATTCGAACCCACTATCTCCCGGATGGAAGCTTACAGCCGTGCACCTCTAACCGCACGACCAACTCGCCCGGTCAGTCAAAGAAGAAGATCATCATGACTTTCCCAGAACTTGCGTGAACAAACCAAACCAAACTTCATGGTAAACAGCCCTGGAAGGGCCTTGGCCTACCAAGCGACCGCTGCTCAGCCTGAAGGTCTACAGATTACGAGGTGTTGTGTGGTTAGCACGATGGATCCTCTCGGCCGTTATTCTTGGCTTTCTAGACCGGGATCGCCATCTCACCGTCAGATGGCTCCTCAATCGTGATCACATAGGCTGAGTGGACCTCGAATCAGCCCTCAGATCCAGGTAAAAATCCCTGGCCTGGCCGGGAATCAACCCGGGGCCTCTGAGCAAGAGGCAGGCACGCTACCCCTACATCACAGGGCCGGCATAACGTGTGTGAACAGCTTTGGATTTCTTTGGAAGGGGAGAACTGTGATGTTTCCATTGTTAGCTTTAATGTTTACTTTCAGGTTCGAAATGGTGGCACCACGTTTCATCTCTTGTAACAACACGGGACAGAAACGCATAATCTTCCTTATGGTACCACTGCAGATGATGCAAACATGATGCCATTTGTCTGTCTATTGTCTCTCCATCAGTTGATGTGGAACCCACTGTGTGCAAATTTTGCAGAAATGCAAGTGATCTTTTATAATGGCATGCACAGAGCAATGGCTAATGCTAACCTGAACATAAATTTCTTCCTCCATTATTTGTCTGTTTTACCAGATAAGGCCACCAATCTATCCTTGCAGTGAAGTGCGCCCTTCTTGGAATCTCCTATGCCACTTGTGCACATTCATCATGGACATAAAGTGTTCACCATACACAGCAGACATGAAACAATGAGTTTTGTGTACTCCAGCACCTTCAGCCACCGGAAAACAAACCACTCTTCCCTGCTCTTCTTTGCTTGCCTTCATTTCTGCAGCTGGACGAACACATTAGACCAGCCCGCACACTAACAAAGACATAACCCAACAACTGCGTGCACCTGTGAGTTGTCACTATGCAGTTCTCCTACCAGAGCAACGGCAGTATCGATACTTAACAACAGTGTTGCCACCTTTCACGTGGAATGTGTGTTATGGCAGGTGTTCAGTTTTCATTTGACTGCCCCTTATACAATGTCTGGTGATTATATACACTGACTGACAGAGCAAATGCAACACCAAGAAGGAGTGGTTCGAAAGGGATGAAAGTTGGGGAAAAAACAGAGACGGCACGGACGAATAATTGACGTTTATTTCAAACCGATATGCAGGTTACACAATGCGCACGGCATCGACTCAGTAGGATGTAGGACCACCGCGAGCGGCGATGCACGCAGAAACACGTCGAGGTACAGAGTCAATAAGAGTGCGGATGGTGTCCTGAGGGATGGTTCTCCATTCTCTGTCAACCATTTGCCACAGTTGGTCGTCCGTACGAGGCTGGGGCAGAGTTTGCAAACGGCGTCCAATGAGATCCCACACGTGTTCGATTGGTGGGAGATCCGGAGAGTACGCTGGCCACGGATGCATCTGTACACCTCGTAGAGCCTGTTGGGAGATGCGAGCAGTGTGTGGGCGGGCATTATCCTGCTGAAACAGAGCATTGGGCAGCCCCGGAAGGTACGGGAGTGCCACCGGCCGCAGCACATGCTGCACGTATCGGTGGGCATTTAACGTGCCTTGAATACGCACTAGAGGTGACGTGGAATCATACGCAATAGCGCCCCAAACCATGATGCCGCGTTGTCTAGCGGTAGGGCGCTCCACAGTTACTGCCAGATTTGACCTTTCTCCACGCCGACGCCACACTCGTCTGCGGTGACTATCACTGACAGAACAGAAGCGTGACTCATCGGAGAACACGACGTTCCGCCATTCCCTCATCCAAGTCGCTCTAGCCCGGCACCATGCCAGGCGTGCACGTCTATGCTGTGGAGTCAATGCTAGTCTTCTGAGCGGACGCCGGGAGTGCAGGCCTCCTTCAACCAATCGACGGGAAATTGTTCTGGTCGATATTGGAACAGCCAGGGTGTCTTGCACATGCTGAAGAATGGCGGTTGACGTGGCGTGCGGGGCTGCCACCGCTTGGCGGCGGATGCGCCGATCCTCGCGTGCTGACGTCACTCGGGCTGCGCCTGGACCCCTCGCACGTGCCACATGTCCCTGCGTCAACCATCTTCGCCACAGGCGCTGCACCGTGGACACATCCCTATGGGTATCGGCTGCGATTTGACGAAGCGACCAACCTGCCCTTCTCAGCCCCATCACCATACCCCTCGTAAAGTGGTCTGTCTGCTGGAAATGCCTCCGTTGACGGCGGCCTGGCATTCTTAGCTATACACGTGTCCTGTGGCACACGACAACACGTTCTACAATGACTGTCGGCTGAGAAATCACGGTACGAAGTGGGCCATTCGCCAACGCCGTGTCCCATTTATCAGATTCACAATTAAGTATTTATTTTCCACCTAGTCGATACAATGATTGCTTAAGGCAATTTTTAATGGTCAAAAGTGGTACATGTTTCGTATATTATCAACATCTTCAGCCACATAACACTGTTTAGATGAAAAATGTATAAAATTGACAAAGTAATGCTTTTGACCATTAAAAATTGCCTTAAGCAATCATTGTATCGACTAGGTGGAAAATAAATACTTAATTGTGAATCTATTGAAGTGCGATACGGACCATGAAGCTGATTTTATGTAATCCCATTTATCATTCGCTACGTGCGCAGCACAGCGGCACATTTCACATCATGAGCATACCTCAGTGACGTCTACCCTGCAATTGGCATAAAGTTCTGACCACTCCTTCTTGGTGTTGCATTTGCTCTGTCAGTCAGTGTATCTATTAAATTACTTCATTCCATTCCATTCCTTACAATACATCTACAGTTTAACACTACACCTGTTAAAGCATTGCTCCGGCCACGAAATTCACGACAAAGGGGCAAGAATCATACCTCTATTCTGAACTATATCATTCATGGTTGATTTACATGAAAACGGGGGTGTCATGCATGAACAAGTGCAATAATAAAAGGTGTATACTCTTTTCTGAGGGTAAATTACTTCAAATATATCCTCAAATACTCCAGATACGTAGTAGGCTCCGTTGAAGTAAGGCTATCCATTCAATCAATCACTCAGTTCCCTAATATTCTGGTAATCAACTGAAAAATCCTTTCTATACGGCATAAATAAATTCAATTAACTCCCATATAATCTTACTACCATGTACTATCGGCTACTTAAATAACAGAAACGCAATAACAACCCTATATCTAGTTTATTAGCATGCTAATATATATATAATAAAAATATCATTTCAGTTATCGGCAATGGAGAAAAGGAATCGTATGAAATTACAAAACCATTCTTGGATTCTTGATTTTTTGGTGATAAACATAATTGTAGATCTTTAAATTATCATCGTTAAATTGAGTACATTTACATTATTCTCCAATAATATACCATTTTTCAATATTTTAAATTAATTTATGGGAAAAGGTAGGGATCAAAACTTTATTCATCAAGAGGGAGTGGAATATCTTCCTGTTACTACTGTTTGGGAATGTCTTTGGGGTATCACTTGGATTCTCATCTTTACTTTTGGTTTGCTTGTTTGGATTCTCACTACTGACTCTTTATGTCACAAGATAAGTATTATGTTGTTTAATTATGGTTTCAGAAACACCAAACATTCCTATCATTGCTAAAATTGAGTAAATTAAAACTGTACACCATTATATGTATACGATAAACCAAATATCCTTACTACAGAGTGCCATAGATATAATAATAAATCAGTCTAACCTGCGAAAATCGTGCCATGTGAATTCCTGATCATATGCCAATTCTTTTACTTACATTCTCAAATATCTCATCGCTGTGCCAAGATTTTGTCAAAAGAAAAACTGTTCTACTAATCAGCATTGACGCGCTGAACTTCTCGTATATTTATGCGAGATTCCATGTTACTCTAGTATATTTACACTACGTGACGTATAATAAACAAGTAACCTACCAATATCTTTAGTTTGAAAGTCACTACGAAACATCTAATGTTTGGATCAAATCATACATTCAACTGAACATGGCCTGAATCCTTCGCTTGCAGTGCTAACTTCAATATAAATACTATATGTAACACAGGAACTCGCAATTCTATCAACTATCCATTACTCACGCGACGAACCAAATTATATTTCTCATAATAACAACATTCTGCCATACTAATATTTCATTTCCTTCATATACCTCCATACTTAAAAAAACATATCCATTTAACTTCATTTAAATACTCTCCGTGTTACGGTAGAAATGATCCATAACCTGAACATTCTTTCACAAACTGCAACTCCGTAATATTTCAACATTCCCTTACAATGCAATTATCGTACTGGCCATGTCTGCTGCTCACATTGACCACAATTACTAGGTTACGTTTCGTATCTCGCATGCATTTCCTTTAACCACAACTGGTCTAACGTTACAGGGTCTGTTCATATAGATTGGCATTAAACATGTACTTATGCTCATTCTGTTGTTGTTTTCATCAACCTAACAGACAGACAGACCACGCGTCTCAATGGATATGCGGGCTGGAGCCCGGATCCTTTGAGCCATTTTAGCCCTTCGACCTTCCGGTCTTGAGTGCTGCTTTCGACAGATATTAACTAGACTGCATTGATGTGGATGGTGGTGGTACCTTGAACGAAATCGGACTGGTCAGAATGTGACCTGCACCCCGAGAGGTGGTTTACATTAGGATGGCCTTGGGTCTCTTATGACGGAGACCCTCGGTTTCGTAGTTTCCAAGAGTGGAGATAAGGGGGTTAGTGTTTGAGCTGAGACCAGAATAAAATTTCTTTGCGGATTTTTGGATCCTGGGATAAATTTCTTGAATATTGAGGTCGGTGTGGATGTCACGATTCCGTTCAAACCATTGGGCACCTGCAATCATGCGAAGGGCACGATTTTGAAATCTCTGGACTTGTTGCAGGTGCGTTTTGGCTGCGATCCCCCAGACGGGACTGGCATACTCGAGGATTGGCCGAATGGAGGATTTGTATAACAGGAGTCTGTTTTCCAAGTTGAGCCCATTGTCGGCTTTCATGAGTGGAACAATTTCATGGAGGCGGCGATGTGCCTGGGCCGAAATTTTGGCAACATGATGTTTAAATGTTAGTGCTCTATCAAGGGAAACACCCAGGTACTTAGTAACATCGGACCACCGAATTACTTCGCCGAAAAAATTCAGTGGTTCTGGGTCAGTTCTTGTTCGTTTTGAAAAGAGAGTAGCACAACTCTTATTGACGTTGATTTTGATTCTCCACTGTCGAAGCCATGGTTCGATAGTGGAGAGAGCATCTTGTAGGTAATTTTGGACTCTGGGTGGTTGCCAAGAGACAGCAGAGATTGCAGTGTCGTCTGCATACATGTAGACATTCACGCGCGGTGGGCGGGGTATGTCAGCCATATAGAGGTTGAAAAGCACTGGGGAGATGACTCCACCCTGGGGGACCCCAGCCTCGATAGGGCGGGGGTCCGACAGGGAGAGACCCACCTGAACCTGAAATTTCCTATCAGAAAGGTAGCTATGAAGGAGTAGGACCAAGTAGCCTGGGATTCCGTAAAGCTTGAGTTTGTAGATGAGCCCTTGGTGCCATACCCGGTCGAACGCGCGCGAAATGTCTAAGAAACAGACTCCTGTATGCCTCCTCTGATTAAAGTTCTTGGTTATCTCCTCAGTGAGTCTGATTAGCTGGTGGGTAGTGGAGTGGTCACTACGGAATCCAAATTGCTCGTCATTAAGGAGGTGGTTATCATCGATGATTTTCTGTAAGCGGGTGAGAAGAATTGCTTCGAATAGTTTTGAGAGGATGGAGAGGAGAGAGATTGGTCTGTAATTTTGTGGAAAGGTGGGGTCAGCTAGAGCTTTGGGTATCATAATGACCTTAGCTAATTTCCAGGGAGAGGGGAAATGAGCAAACCTGAATATAGCATTAAACAGTATAGTGATGAATGTTAACGCCTTTTTGGGAAGGTTTTTGAGAAAGGTGGCCGAAATGTTGTCAATACCAGGAGATTTTCTATTTTTTAGTTTACGGATGGCGGCCATGACTTCAGAGGGAGTGACAAATTTGAAGTCGGGAGGTATACTGTGTTCACCTAAGTTTTCAATTTCCTCCTCGACGAGATCGATGAAGTTATCGTCTGAGGGGTCAATGTTAGGAGTGCAAGTGGTTTCAAAAGTGTCGGCAAGAGCGTTGGCTTTGTCGACATCTGAATGGGCCAATCCTCGAATACCATGAAGGGTGGGTATGCCAGTACGCTTCCTAGTGAATCTCCTAGCCATCCTGTGCAGTGAGTTGTCGGCCACACTTAACTCGGCTAATCTGGATCTCCAGGCTCTGATTTTGTGGTTTCTAATAAGTATGGCTAGGTTTCTAGTTTGCCGGTTCCAGAGGGACTTTAGGTACGGGGCTCTGAACCGGTGCCATAGTTTGCGGGTTTGGTTCTTGATTTTAATTTGATCTAGTATTTCGGTGGGAAGAGTTTCAACTCTTGTCTTGGCGAAAGAGGGTCCCACGGCGGAAGATTCAGCAGCCTCAATGATGGCGGAGGTGATTGTTGTAGTCAGTGTATCAATATCTTGGGGTCCTTTGATGCTGGGGTTGCCGGTGATGTTGGACTGGATATGATCACGAAAGGATTGCCAGTTAATTTTGCGGAGGTGTATGGGAATGGGTATAGGTGAGTGAATGGGGCTGGAGGTTATGGTCATGAGCACAGGGAGGTGATCAGAATTTAGAGCTTCGATGGTGGTTAATTTGATGTAGTGACGGATATTGGAGGATATGGCAATGTCGAGGGTGTCAGGAGCAATGTTTGGATTGTGGGAGTAGTAGGTATGTCGATCCGGACCATGGGTGAGGAGGAGTTTGTCGTCGCAGTGGCGTGAGAGTTGATTACCTCTTGTATTTGAAGTGCGGCTGTTCCAGCGGGGTTTCTTGGCGTTGAAATCTCCCGCAAGTACATGTTGTTGTCTATGGCGTATAATTTTGTCCAGATCAGCCGGGTCAAATGTGGCTTTGGGCGATATGTAGCAAGCAGAGAGGCTGAGGGAACGTTTGTGTGTGGCTACTTCTACGGTGGTGGCTTCAAGAGCGGTGAGGTCAGGGGGGGTAGGAATACGCTGGTGGGAGAGGGTATTTCTGATGAATACAGCGGTACCTCCATGTTCACGGTTGGGACGGTCGTTGCGATATGATTTGAAGTTTGGAATATGGCAGGAGTGACGGGGTTTGAGCCAGGTTTCACAAAGGAGGGCGATGTCTACCTTCAGATCCTTGAGTAGCTCACACAATTCAACGTGTTGGCGCTGAAGACCTTCAGCGTTCCAGAAAAGGACCCTCAGCTCTCTGGGGGATGCCCTGTGGTTGTTTGTATTACTCATCTTGGAACCACTCAAAGACTGCTTCTAAAAGGGCTTGTTTTTTGGCAGCAGGCGTGGGGGCAGCAATTATACGGGATAGGGTCTTCTTGATGAGGTTGATTATACTTTTGAGGGAGGGATCAGAAAGTAGTTTGAGAAGTTGAAAAATTTCCGAAGTGTTGCTGGTCAGGGAGGGGGTAGACGGTGCTTCCCTTTGTGATAAGGAGGCCGCGGAGTTTGGGAGAAGAGGAAAATCGTCAAGTGAGAAATTGATACCGTTGGAGGGAGGGGGAGTTTCTGCTTGGATAGGTTGGCCATTAGTAGCATTAGCGTATGTGACGGTTTTGAGTTGAGATCTTGATGGCAGGGGGCCGAGGGCACCTTTGCGGGCGGAGGGGAGTCTGGAGTTGTAAGATTGGACAAGCTTGAGGTAGTGGGTACAACCCCGGTAGTTGGCAGTGTGCTGATCTCCGCAGTTGGCGCATCTTGGTGTTTGGGTGCGGTCTCCTCTCTTCGGACAGTCGTTGGAGGCGTGGTAAGCTCCGCAGATGACACACTTAGGAAGACAATGGCAGCCTCCAGAAAGATGACCTAACCGCTGGCATTTGAAGCATTGTACAGGGCCATTTGGGCTGTTGTATTTTTCAACCTTGATGTCCGTGCGAAGCAGGTGCTTGATGTCGAACATGTTCAAGTCATCAGGATGATTAATGTTGTAGGTGACCAGGAACAGTGGTAGTTTCCTCTTGGTTTTCTGGGAGGACATTTGAGCAACAGAGATGATGCGGAAACCTAAGTCACCAAGTTCTTCGGCAATGTCAGCTGGTTCTTGGGTAATGTGCAGACCACGGATGACGACTTTCCTGGTATGCCTGTCAACCAATAGGCGAGTATGATATTGCCCTTTACATTTTGTGATCAGGGCTTTCAGGGTCTCGAAATCTTCAATGTTGCTGGTTTGAACCCTGACTCCATCATGAAGCACTTTGAGAGAGTATTCAATGTCGTTGGCTTTGAGAAGATCAGTGAATTGATTGATGTTTTTAACATCCTTGACGTAGACTGGAGGGATTTTGATTCTGGGTGGACGAGTGGTTTGGGGGGTGTTCTGGACAGTTTGGGTTTGATTGGTGGGGCCAGAAGATGGAGAAGGGGGTAGGGGGTTAGTAGTAGAGCTGGAGGGGGTGGAAGTTGTTGCAGAGGTGGAGGGGTTGGGAGGTTTTGACTTGGGTGAGGAGGGGGGGGACGGAGGATTATTGAACACATCGAAGATATTAGAGAGTACCAATGGTCTAGGTTTGGCGTCCAAGTGTCTGGGACGTCTTCTTTGCGATCTTCCTGAGGGGGAAGAAAATTCAGCTTCTGGGGCGTCGTCATTGGTATCTTCTGGGGCGTCGTCATTAATGGTTGCAACATTTGTTAAGTTGCCAGTGCTGGCAGACAGTAGAGCAGGGGACCTGCTTCTTGAAGATGGGGGTGGTTGCGACGATGACCTTGCTCTTGAGATGTTGGCAGGAGGGGTCGATGATTCAGATTCGGAGTCCGATGTCTCTGATGAACTGTCAACTACCGAGGGGGCGGGGGGTTCATTAGTGTTAGGAGGTAGACGGGAAGGTGCCGAGTCTTTCCTCATGAAAGGTGGAGTTACAGCAGGGGGGGGGGGGTCTCGCAAGCACTACAGTTATACTACAGAAAATGGCACATATCATCGGTTAATAATTGAAATTCACACTCTAGTATCCGTTCACTGGCACTAAATCTCTTACTGTTAGCACTCCTGCACTCAAACGAAATATTTTCCACCAATTGATTTCAAATTCAGTACGATGCAAACCATAATACTTATCTCGTAACGGGATTCTGCTGCTGAATTTCTCCTGGCCTAGGGCATCTTGGAACAGGCAGCCATCGCAGTCTAAAGGTTACGTCATCTCCGGCTTCGGCTGGAAATCTTGTCTTGAGCTAATTTTCATCTTGAGCGATCTCTCCATCTGTTTAGGCTGATTCCATCTTGTCACCAGTTCTCATGAAATGATAAAACAACAAATACATGGTAGAATGCATATTTCACTGGTGAACAGTAGGTTATTCAATGCGTATAATTTGCTATGTGATTCTCGTATCGGTCATAAATATCTCTCTTAATTTTGTTGATATCTTTAATTCAGCCCATTTCTCGTTAATTCTATTGCCTAAACAGATATTGTTTCCAACTTGAAAACAATAAATTACGCTTTTCTTAGCATAAACTGGCCACTATGATATTGATTTTGGCCACTTTCATTTCAATGTTCGACCCGGCTGTAGTCTCTTTCTGCTTCAGTATTTGACCGACACAATAATAAATAAAAAAAATAAAATGTTCTTCTTTAAATTCTATGTTTATCCTGCAGATATTAGCAGTTAAACTCTTCAACAAAGTATATAATATTACTTTAATATTTAATATCACGTCAATCCCTTTCTTCTCTGCCAGTAGGTCGTCCTGATCCTCCTCAAATCGTAATTTTTTTCTAGGTAGTCAAGAATCGGTTTGATTCAATTTTTTTTTTTTTTTTACGGTCCATAATTATTTAATCTTGAAACTCTTTTCTTTGCGACCGGTCGATATCGATTTACTCTATCTCTATTCTGTACATTCGTACATTGCCTGAAGCTGTTCTACGCCATATTTGTCCACTGTTTCCATGACAGTTATCGCCGCAAATGTAACGTAATGGTACAACACTAACAACTTTAAGTCATCCTTACTCAAATTCCAGTTTGTAATACTCTCATCACCACTCCCTAGTCCACACTGTTTCCCTGAATGTACCTGATTAGGATTATAAATTACCGTAAGTCGAAACTGAAATAGTAGGCTTCAGATATTACAAACCATTTTTAAAGGTCATATGACATACTGAACTCAAGTAATTTCGTGTTACATACGAAAGTATATATAGGGATACTGTACCTTCATAGACAGTTGAGTATAACACCAATTGTGCTTCTTTGACACATCACGGATTGCAATGTGAGGATCTCTTGAGAAGTATTTCAAGACAGATACTGCCACACCAAAGGCCAATAAAACAGTCAAAGTCTGCAAGAGCACACAAATGAAGTCTGTGCCAGGAATGAAAAATAGGGGCCACATTCTGCTCTTCAGTACATAATCCTAAAATACCAAAAATAAGATATTAATACACTAAGTATAAGTGTACAAAATTACATGATGTGTGTGATGCAATTACAGTTGAGGGACAAGGTACATATACATAAAAAATCCAGCACAAAATGGCAATAAAGAACACCAGAGAAGAACTGTAGCCATGTAAACTATATAAAGATTCTTCTTAATTCTCAATCCAAAGACTGGTTGGCAGTAATTCTCCTCTACACCTCCCTGAAATACATTTAATCTCTTCTGTGCCGTATGTTTTAGGCAATTCTCCTGCCCCCTTTGGGCTTTGTTGGCTGCCTGGTTGCGCCTTTAAGATTGACTTTTGGTTTTTCCATTTATTATTATTATTATTACTATTAATAGCTATGTTCGGCCTTTTATGGGTTAATATTTAACTTCTTTCGACGTATTTCTAAAAGTTGATTTTCTCCCTTCATCCCGCCGCCGCGCTGCTATGGCAACGTGCCTTCCCCGCTTTTCCAGCCAATTGGGCTGGCCTTCCTCCCCTCCCTCCCGTCCGCCGCTCGCTTGTCGAGCTACGGACAGAGGTGAGGGACTTGACTTGCCTGATAGCCAGCAGCGGCAGATGTACTCGGTGCCTTGAGTTACGGCGGCTAGTCCGTTTGGGTTTCGAACCTTGTCTTGTCCTCGGTGTGGAGGTAAGCTCTTCTACAAGATAAAACTGATGTACTAGCGCGGGGTAGAACGAAGGGAGGATCTCACTATTGGGATTCTGAAATATTCAGTCCTACAATATGAGTGTAACCCAGTGCCTTTTAATGTTATTGTATACGGGCAGGCACCTTCAAAATTAGCTGCCACCTCCATCGTCATTGGTTAAGGATAATAGATTCTCTGCTATTGTATGTACTGAGTGTTTTGAACAGAGGGCAGTTGAATGGTTAAATTTTGTTTTTAATGTTCTGGCTCAATGCCCAGTATGAATGTACTTAGTTCACAGCCTGAGGCTGTTTTGAGATTTAAACTATATTGTACGTGTTAACACGCTAAAAGGAAAACCCACTAAGGGGATTTGTATTGAAAATAAATGTGGTTATTTGCTAAAAGGACTGTTAGCTAACATTGAGCCAGAACATTAAAAACAAAATTTAACCATTCAACTGCCCTCCGTTCAAAACAGTCAGTACATACAATAGCAGAGAATCTATTATACTTAACCAATGACGATGGAGGTGGCAGCTAATTTTGAAGGTGCCTGCCCGTATACAATAACATTAAAAGGCACTGGGTTACACTCATATCGTAGGACTGAATATTTCGGAATCCCAATAGTGAGATCCTCCCTTCGTTCTACCCCGCGCTAGTACATCAGTTTTATCTTGTAGAAGAGCTTACCTCCACACCGAGGACAAGACAAGGTTCGAAACCCAAACGGACTAGCCGCCGTAACTCAAGGCACCGAGTACATCTGCCGCTGCTGGCTATCAGGCAAGTCAAGTCCCTCACCTCTGTCCGTAGCTCGACAAGCGAGCGGCGGACGGGAGGGAGGGGAGGAAGGCCAGCCCAATTGGCTGGAAAAGCGGGGAAGGCACGTTGCCATAGCAGCGCAGCGGCAGGATGAAGGGAGAAAATCAACTTTTAGAAATACGTCGAAAGAAGTTAAATATTAACCCATAAAAGGCCGAACGTAGCTATTAATAGTAATAATAATAATAATAAATGGAAAAACCAAAAGTCAATCTTAAAGGCGCAACCAGGCAGCCAACAAAGCCCATAGGGGGCAGGAGAATTGCCTAAAACATACGGCACATCTTCTTTTCTGCATATGAGCCTGCTCCTAAATTTTCTCTGATCTGTCTAGAGTATTGTAGTCTACGTCTTCCTCTTCCTCTCTTGCCTTGAATCATTCCTTCCATGACATCTATATACATATAAAATAAGAGTTTTGTCCGTACATTGCTCAGAATTTGAAAAGAATGGTATTTCTGTATCGGTCATGTCCACAGTAACCAAGAAATGCATTTTTTACTTTTCCGTAATTTCTGTGTCTGTATGTATGTACATGCATCACTAGAAAACGGCCAAAGAGAATTTAATGAAAATCGGTATGCAAAGTCGGGGAATAAGTCGCTACAATCCAGGCCATAAATAATTTTATTCACGCTGCTAGAAATGGTAGTTTAGGGGAAGGCCTAAAATTTAATTTTCAAATATTTAATTTTCAAATATTTATGTTTTTTTTTTTTGCTAGGGGTTTTACGTCGCACCGACACAGATAGGTCTTATGGCGACGATGGGATAGGAAAGGCCTAGGAGTTGGAAGAAAGCGGCCGTGGCCTTAATTAAGGTACAGCCCCAGCATTTGCCTGGTGTGAAAATGAGAAACCACGGAAAACCATCTTCAGGGCTGCCGATAGTGGGATTCGAACCTACTATCTCCCGGATGCAAGCTCACAGCCGCGCGCCTCTACGCGCACGACCAACTCGCCCGGTAATATTTATGTTTTTAGTAGTCTTATCTTCATAAAAATTGGTATACAAAGTCGAGGAATACGTCGCTACAATCTAGCTTATGAATAATTTTATTCACGATGATTGAAACGGTAGTTTAGGGGAAGGCCTAAAATTTAATTTTTAAATATTTACGTTATTAGTGGTCCATTTCATTGAAAATTGGTATGCAAAGTTGGAGAATGAGCCATTACAATTTAAGCTATAAGTAACTTTATTTACGCTGAGTGAAATGGTAGTTTAGGGGAAGGCCTAAATGTAATTCTCAAATATTTATATTATTAGTTGTATCGATAAATACTACATAACCAAAGTTATAGAGAATTAAATTTCTGACCATTTATGTTTTATACATTTTTACCATACCGGCTATGATAACACAGATATTCATGAATTTGTATTTTTGCTGCTAAGTCCATATCAGTGCCGAGCCACGAGAAAATGGGTTAACACAATTTATTGAATATTGGTATGTACAGTCAGAGAATAAGAAACTACAGTCTAAACTATAAACACTTTTATTAACCCAGGATGAAATTGTAGTTTAGGGGAAGGCCCCTAAAATTTAATTTTTAAATGCCTATGTTATTGGTCCTATCAAAAAGTACTACATAAGAAATGTTATAGATAATAAAATTTCCGATCATTTATGTTTTATTCAGTTTTACCGTACCGACTATGATAAGAGTGGTATTTCAGAGTCGGAAGAAAACTAAATGTGAAGGCCTATAATATCGAAAGTGCATAACATTGATCAACAATAACATTACATTGACCATTGTTTATTGTGATGTTCTTTGTCTCTTATGCTGCCTCTCAACTCTGATAGATGGGATTACTGCTGCCGAGTATAAAAGTCTGACTGAATATTGGCGGGAAATAGGCGGGGAGTTAGAAAACTTTCTTCTTTAGCATGCCATTCCTCTGGTTCATACATTTTCTGATACAGCTGGTACGTAACACACTGGAACATCATAGTATTTCAGCTATTCGATCCCTACTCTGACGTGCTGTTTTGAATGAGCAGTGTGCATACTTAAGGCAGAGCCGTAGTAGTAGTAGTAGTAGTAGTAGTAGTAGTAGTAGTAGTAGTAGTAGTAGTATTGTGGCCTGGTCTAGAATAACAATTTAGGCCTTTTCCAAATTATAGCACCACAATATTCACTAAATAACTCAAAATTCAACTCTGAAAAGAGCCGTTTCTTAAGAAAAGCTTCTTTCTCCTCACTTTTATTAAATTCTACATTCAATTTATTCCAAACTATTCGTGAAGAAGGGGTTTCTCTTCTGGCTTGGAGGAAAAATTTGCCTTCAAGTCAGATATATTTTTCCGCCGCCAGTGTAGTGAATTGACATTTTCCGACTCATCGGGTACTCCTAGGAAACAGAATAGTAATCGGGCATAGTTTTTTCCCCTGGGAGTTTCCATTATTCAACCCTCTCCCCGCCGAAGAGTGTTCATGGATAACAGCTGTCTGCGGTTTGGTCATTCCAAGTCTGGATATTTAGACTGTTAGATAGGCAGCGTAGTCCTGTTCGTTAAAAGTGAGAAAATGTGTGGTGTTTCATTTGAACGAGTATTTCGTAATATGAAAGCATTGCTTTTAATCACGCCATTCCTATTGACATCATTGTATGTTCATTTCA
The DNA here is from genome assembly GCF_040414725.1 of Anabrus simplex. NCBI lineage: Eukaryota > Metazoa > Arthropoda > Insecta > Orthoptera > Tettigoniidae > Anabrus > Anabrus simplex. The sequence continues at coordinate 275,642,394 of NC_090270.1, forward strand.
GTTGGGGAAACCACTAAGACAGTCTTTACAGGATGTAAAAAGGCATTATAATGAAAACATTCCAACCTGATTGTGACTGATGGTATGAAATTGGGTCTACCTTTACAGTGAAAATTCCCTCAGTCTTCATATGAGAAAAGATGTTTGGTGACCTCGCGTCATGTTTCTAGGGTAACGTTAAGAGCTATACAATTTAAGACAATCTTGCTCACAACGTGTACATCACCTAACCTAGAATTCTGTATACAATGTAGAATTCCGTAGCGAAGCACGCATACATCGGCTAGTTAACTATAAAACTATTGCGCCTGTAGAGATGGCCAATTAACTGCTCTCTTATTGTTAATAATAAAGATCTTTTACCACCTATTCTTCTAAGAATGTTTTCATTTGTGAGGTTTGCTGTCCATGAGATTGTTTCCATTCTCCTCCAGCACCATATCTCAGACGTTTCTTATCGCATGCCCAAATAGTCCACATTTCTGAGTCATACAAGGCCACATTCCAGACATAGCACTTAATAAGTCTCATTTTAGTCTTCACGTTTAGATTCCTTGATGTAATCAGCACCCTTTTCTTGTAATAGGTGACTTTTGCCTGTGCAATTCCGCTCTTTATTTCGGCTGAACATTTTTCCATCTGAAGTGATTTTACTTTCTAAGTAGGTAAAGGCATTTACTCGTGTGAGTGGTAAATTATTAATTCCAACATTGACTGCAATATGTTGGCAGTTGCATACTGTAATTTTAGTCTTCTTTGTATTAATTTTCATATTATACCTAGAGGCCAATGACCTCGATGTTAGGCCCCTTTAAACATCAATCAATCAACCAATCAATAAATCAATCAATCAATCAATCAATCAATCAATCAATCAATCAATCAATCAATCAATCAATCATGTTATACCTACTTCTCTCTCAACACCTTGTTCACTCTTGCTAATGCTTTTTTGTAGTTTCTCTTCGTTCTCCTCAATGACAGCCATGTTATCAGCAAATCTAATCATTTTGACTTCCACTCCATTGATCTTCATCCCTTCCATATGTCATATTCCTTTCTGGATGTAAGCCTTTTGTATTTCACCATTTATGTTTATGATGCCTCTTTGGTTTTTACAGAGTTCATATACTACTAAGGTTAAGTTATAAGGAGATTCCCACCTTTCAATACTTGTCAATTTCTTATAATGGATTTATTATTTGCATGATATAATCCAGCTGAATATCTAGGTGTATACTAAATAGGATATGTTTTGTTCCGATTATGGAACCCCCATTCCAAACATTTAAGTCAGAGATATCTTCCTATGGGATTCATTAAGCGCTAATGCAAAAAGTGTAAATGTTATCCAGATGTTAATTAAGCAAAGAGGGAGGAATTTTTTAAATGTGTATTATCATAAAAACTTCATCCTGATCCGTATTGACAAACATTCACATCAATAAGAAATTAAAATGAAGGCCCACCTATTCAATACCATTGAATATGATGTCAAATTACTTCTACACAGGTACCGTTTTTGACCCCATTATGGGTCATCTTCAGTCATAGACAAATTACAAATTAGATTTGATTATCAGGCAAAAACTCTATCGATGCTATAATTAGTGACTAGTCGAATTTTGTCATGTGAGATATTGCCATCTATATTAATCTAAGATAATCACTCCAAATAAGTAATCCCTGCACATATACAATTAAAATATTAACATTGAAGCTGAGCTGTCACACTGGTGTTTGAATTTAAAATATCCATCTGGTGCGTTTAGTTGATAAAAGTCTGCTGTGCTGAATAACATGTATCGGTGACAGTTGTGTCAAATGCGGTGACACAGCTGTGTTTAAACACGTATAAACAAAATTAATAGACTTGAGATAGCACAATTTAATTCTTTTATCTATTTGCTCCGCATGAACCTTATTGACAAACAGCTCGTCAATTACGAATCAAGTTCTTTTGTTTTTGCAAGGCTCTCGGTGGTTGTCATTGGATAATGCATCCTGTTGCTTTCTTCACTCAGCCATAAATTGCTATCTCACTCATTTACCTTGAAAAATTCATCAACGACACTTAGGCTATCTATGACAGCTAATGGCAGAGCTGTTCGAGATCCAACCAGGTGATACGCTGAAGACTTAACATACAGCAAGTTCCTCTCATCAGTCAGCTGGAGCGGGCACCTGCCTGCTGTTGGCTCATCACTCTCCACTCTGCGACATAGAAACAAACTGGCACTTCCCTCACTTTACCTGTGTATGGCATGGCAAAACAAAATTATGAAAATAAGCATGTACTTGATGACAGAAGATGTTGGAAATGTTCTCCTACATCCATACAATTTTGGCATCATGTTAGGAAACTTTGATTGACATGCATTACTTCATCCTCCGTAACTGAGTCTATTTCTCTCCTCATATGTTTCGTAGCTTGCCATGCTGAGCCCTTTCAAACCCTGGTTTCTTGTCCAAATTGTCCTAGAGATTTTGTAGGCATATGTTCTAAGTTTCTTAATTCTGTTTACTTTTTCCTCATTAACCACATTTTTTTTTTTTCACCCATTACTTCTTATTAAACAAAGAACCCTTTCCTCTCAATTTCTTTAAAAGTTTACACCAATCTCTCTATGTGGAGGGTGAACACCTGGAAACTGTGTTATGAATAGTGTAATGACTTCCCTGTAAAATGAAAATGAAACATTCTCTAGGCCTTGACACTTAATATCATTGAGGTCATAAAAGAACAACAGTTGATCGAGGTGTTAAATAGTCAAACAGGTTAGTAGGACTACTTAGGAAGATGGAACTAGAAAACTAAAAGGTGATGGAATATTATAGGATGAAAGGCAATCATTAATTACAAAAGTTTAATAATTTGCAATAGGAATTAGGCTAATGATAATTTTTTGTAAAAAAAAAAAAAGAATAAAAACTGAGAAGTGTATTTGCTTGAAATTTGTTTCAAGGAAGAAAATACTCAAAGAAAAAAATGGAGGAGAGGGAACATTATACAATACAAGGGAAAGTTGAATAATTGGTACAATGATATTTGAAAAACAACAGAGTTAGCAGAAAGAAGGGTGAAATACCTCAATAGTAACTTTAGATTGTTTAAATTGGTAATAACTAAGGAGATCATGGAAAGTGATACAAATGTTATTTCATGAAGGAAAAAGTTAACTTGAAAAAGAGTTGAAGTACTCCATTAGTAAGTTTTAACACTGTAAAATGACGAAGAATTGTCCACCATAACTTACACTGATGCAAGCTAGGAAGCAAAATTTAGGGGAAAAAAACTGACGTGAAGAATCCAGCCAAGCAGGCTTAGATTAAATGTTTGTTGAGTAAGTAATTGTAGATGGTTTGAAAAATAGTTTAGTAACATTGGAGTAAACTGAACTTAAGTCTGTAAAAGTTTGACTGATTACTGCCTTCTGTTAAAATACTTACAAGCTGAAAAGCACCATTAACTCATTGGCATACTTTGCCGCCAGGCGGCCACTCAGTGCAGTGACCACTCATACGACCACGCCTGGCAGGCAGTCTACTGAGAGGTAAGCTTTCTGCAACTAGTTCAAGCCTTCTGTCCATAGATGGCATCACATGCAGTATACCATCTGAAAGCTGAGAATCTGATCTCTCTCTCACTCTCTCTTGAAGTTGGAATGAACATCATAGATTGCGTCATGCAGCAGGTAATCTCTCTCCATGTAGGGTGATTACCCGCTTGATAATCAGCAGAAATGGCCGGCCCTAGTAAACACTGTAGTACAGGGAATAAAATCGAACGTATATTATGGGATAGTCAGAGTGAATTGGGCAGTGATGTAGTTTTAGAAAATTAAACAATTTTATTTACTAGCAGCACAACAAAAAAATTCACGTGAGAGTGATGACGCGTTTGAAAGTGACGATGATGAAGATGGCTGGGAATGGAATAAAACAGGTGACAAACCATCCAAATATTATTTTATATGAAATTCTCTCCCCTCTACACATTTCTCAACATGTGATTCACAACTCTTTATGGTATGACATAGCTACTGAAAGAAACAGTTTTGAAGTTATTCAGAGAAAAAAATTCCAACTCACCATGTACGAGTACACCGGGAACATTTTACAAGGCTTATAACCCTAAACCATGTCATGACTGTGTTGAAAGAAAGACATGCAAGAAAAGTGTAATGAGTAGGGCTCGGATTTGAGCATATTAGCATTTTTTTTCCTGAATAGTACACATTGAAAGAAGCCTTTCGGTAGTATTTTCATCTCTCTGGGACCAACAGAATTTAAATTTATTGAGCATATAAATGCATAAAACTGCAGTTTTTCAGAATAGAAGCATATAATTAAATATTCTTGTGGTTTTCGTCTAAATAGTTTGTTTTTCTTCGAATTCCCCCCCCCCCCTCAATTTGGGCCCTGACCATCCTTAAGGTTTTAAAACAGAAATAATTATTGGAAAGCCTATCTGGTGCGAATAATAGAACCGCAGGTTTTTAACCTTTAGTGAGGTCATTCACACGCCCTAATTGGCCTCTGCCGGATTAGAGTGCGACTCGTCAGATAAGCTCTGGAAGCCCCAAGCATCCTTTCACTTTGAAATGTGAAGTATTTTAGTGGTGTGCCTATTTTTGGAACCAGTATTGTTTAGGTGGCTTTTTCCATGAAGTGGTGGAAGATCCGACCCGGTCAAGTGAAGTTTCTGCATTCTACTCTCAGTTCGTAATCGTATCGAGTTCTTGTGATTTCCAAGTACGTGATGCCTAAAGTTAAGGAATATGTGAGTGTTTTACTCCGATGATGTGCAAAGGAAGACCCTGACTCGTTTTCTACTGACAGGAAAACTCTTTTCTGCAAAATGTGCGAAAAAGAGGTAAGTTCTTATTGACATTTTCACATCTACGTTCTTAAAGATATTACTGGTCAAACGGTTGAAATTTCAAGTAAGCCGTATATGCAGCATACGGTGCCTACCTACTAGGTAAGTAGAGAGAAGTCTAAGAATTCAGAGTGTAGACACATTAGATCCTCAGATTTTATATTTCCAAGACGGAAATTGGCGTTTGAATTTGCTGGTTTTTCATGGGATCGTTGAGAGGGTGCTCGTATTTCTACTGCAATATTTGAAAATAATTTCATAGTCCACAATGCTTTATTTTTGTTCATTCAATGTATTTTTCCTCACTTATGCATACCTACCTATTTATTTTCAGATCAAGATTTCGAAGGGTTTTCAATTTTCTCAACATAAAGCCACAAGTGGGCACTCAGCAAAAGTTGAAGAATTAAAAAAGGGAAATCGAAGAAACAAGTGCTGATACAACCTTTGTTTAATCAGTAACAGAACTCGGACGAGTTCTCTTCCAGAGTTTGTAGGGTGTTTTTAAGTGCCAACATACCCCTCTACAAGGTCGAACATGCTGAGATTAGAGCTCTCTTCAAGGACGTTGCAGGAAGAGAGTTGCCTCACGAGTCGACCTTACATAAAAATTACGTTTCTTCAGAGTATGAAAAGGTATGAATTCATGCACGATTGCCGTATTCCGTATTCTTGTTTAAACAATTTAGAAGTAATTTTAACATGGATCTTACTCTGTCGTAATGAAGGTAATCTCTATAATACCTTCATTCCATGAAGAATATTCATTCAGGTACTTTCTTCACCAGGTTCTACACGCAATTACGGACGACATCGGGAGCCACCCAATTTGGTTATCTATCGACGAGACCACAGACAGTTGTGGAAGATACATGGCCAACGTTATTATTGGAAAACTCAGTTCCAGTGAACCGGGGAAGCGCCACCTAATTCTGTGCAGGGAGCTAGATGTGACAAACCATGGTATTATTGTGCGAACAGCGCAAGCAGCTCTGCGTAAGTATATTTTTGTTAATTTATTTTTTGAACATTTTTCCAAAGAAGAATAAGTACAGTCTGGCTATAATTTCAATGCATTCTACGTGTGCTCAGTGAAAACTCTGATAGTTCTGATAGTTAAATATCTCTTACAGTTGTACGACATGTCAGAATCCCATTAACTGAACGGTTCACCCTTCATTTTATGCATTCCTGTTTCAGGCTTGCTGTGGCCAACCTTTTCAGATGAGGAGGTAAACAAAGTACTCACACTGGTGACTGACGCTGCTCCCTACATGATTAATGCTGGGAAGAGCTTCAAGCTTCTCTACCCGAAGATGTTACATGTTACTTGTCTTGCCCATGCAATGCACAGAGTTGCTGAGGAGCTGTGCAAAAAAATCGCCCAGCGTGAACAGCTTCATTTCCTCAGTGAAGAAAATTTTCGTCAAGGTTCCTTCTCGCGTCCGTGCCTTCAAGACGATGCATCCAAAGCTCCCTTTACCTCCCGAGCCCATATTGATGCGATGGGGAACTTGGATATTGGCTGCCTTGTATTATGCTGAAAATCATAGGTCAATTGAAGAGGTAAGACTAGTTGAAATATTTAAAATCTTCTCATTTTCGAGGTTTCTTCTATCATTCTTTTCATATTTTTTATCTTTACTCCATCATATAGTGCCTACTTTTGTAATTTTCTCAGTTATTCTCCTCAGCTAATTTTTTCATTTATATTTTTTCCAGGTGATCAATACGTTTGATGAGGCGGACAGCAAGTACATCGCGAAAGCTAAGGCTGCTTTTAAAATGAAGGGCTTGATGCCATCCTTGCCTTTCATAAAAGCCTACATGAGCGTCATTCCTGAGGCCATCCTAAAGTTGGAATCGCGAGGGATGGAGTTGGTTGAAGTGGTCGCTACAATACAAGGAGTCATCCAAGAAGCCGACTCGTGGCCTGCAGAGACTGGGAAAACCGTGAAACAGAAATTGGAGTTCGTGCTGGCTCAAAATCCCGGTTGGAGTGCAGCGTTGGACTTGGAGAGGATGCTGCGTGGCGAGTCTGCACCGTCAGAGGATTTTCCGAACAACTCTGCACAAGAAGCAGCATCATTCAAGTATTTACCTCTCGTGTCAGTTGACATCAAAAGATCGTTCTCATCATTGAAACTTTTATTGACTGATTTAAGAACATCATTCAAAACTGAAAACATAGAAAAAATTCTTGTTGTACAGAGCAATGCAGATCTACTTCAAGGACTCGTCTAATTCTGAACATCTTGTAAATTAACTTTTAAACTGTAACTTTTATAAGAAAACTTCTCATATATATACTTGAAACTTTGTCACAGGTGAGCAATGTAGTGGAAGTGGAAAATGTTTACTGAAGACTTTATTTGTAAAGTGTGGTAATATGTTTTATTTGTTATGACCTAACCTGTACTGTGTAATATTTGTAACATATGGTATGTGTAAATAGTAGATTTCAGTTCTGTATTTAATGGAAGTATCCAGTAAATTACATGAATTTTTGAACAGGGTGTGTTGCCTTTTGTTGGTTATGTGTTCTAGAAGGTATTTTCTAACTATTCTGGAAATGGAAGATTCGCGAACGTGTGTATTCGAGAAGTTTAGTTAAAGTTCGCGACTGAAAGTAGGAATTGTGATTGGTGAAACTAGGTGGGGATGGGCGGACTCATGCATTCTGATTGGCCAGGGTTTACCTATATATAGAGAGTGAGGCAGCGTTCATGATAATTCAGACTTGTCTTGGCCTGGTCTGCCTTAGTCTGTCTGAAGTTTTACATCGTGTGCGACGCTTCGCTACCGGGATGGGCCACCTTCGGGTAAGCGCTCTTGAATTCCATTCCGGCTAAAATTTCCGTAATGTTCGGTTGCTATTTCGTATAGGAGTCTGCCCTAGCCTAACCTAGATTCGCCAAATTAATTATTTATGACGCCTTAGCTTTTCAGCTGGGCTTGCCTGTTTGTTTTCGAGGCATTCCCATTTCTTATTTCACTAAATATGTAGATTGTTATTTAATATATTTACCTTGGGGTTTGCCTCTGGTAGTTCAGTGTCACTTGATGTACGCTAGAGTCTGGGAGAATACGTTCACTTCACTGTAAATTGTAATTGCTTTTTACGTTGCTTTTAACCTACTAAATTGCATTGTACGACTGGATTTGTAACTAGATGTATAGTTGGCTTGAAGTTTGAAACTTGTAGTGCAGCCATTATCAAAGAACCTCTAAGATATGTGTATCACGGAGCTTATAGTTCGTAAGTTGTAAGTTGGTAGATTTTGTTTCAGAATGTATTTGTAAATTCCACTTGTAAATAATATTTTTCAAATTTAAGGATCACGGCGAATTATTTCAGAAACCGCAACCTAAGCCATGTCCATGCCCTCAATAGATCGTAGTTCCTTCCACCTTCCTGGTTTATTGTCCACTAGTTGGCCCTACTGATATTTACGTATTATGTTGTTGGCGGAGATCTGCGCAGTCCAGCTGATGTTTCGTTGAGTGTGTAGTGTTTTCTGACATTGTGTAGTTGCTCTTACTTCCTCCCCTTATTGTATTTAGTGCTTTGTTTTGTGTAACCACTGTAGTAAATGTTACAAACTTGAATGCGAGTATATCGCAGTGTATCATACATACAATTAGAAAATAAAGCTCGTATATAAAGATATGTTATTGGATTTCTAGTTTCACTTTCCTCTCTCTAGTTTTTAACGGTGTTTTTCAAGCATATTCTGCATATTTAACCGCATGCATATCTATGGAGCATATAATGGGTTTTTCGAGCATATCTATCGAGCATATAACACATGGTTTTCGAGCATATCTGGAGATTTTATCAAGCATATTGATCCGAGCCCTAGTAATGAGATACGACTCAAAAGTATTTGGTGGCTTTGCATTTCCCAGAGTGTTTTAGGGTGTTTCACCCCATTAAAACTTACAAAAATTGTTCTTCTGGGTGCTGCACTTCATCATATCAAAGAAGGGTATGATTAAAATTCAGTTCGTTGCGGATTACATGTATAAATCTTAGTAGCGTAAAGCTGTATCTTATGCAAGAAAGAATGGTATACATGCACATACTCAGCACATTAAAATTAGTATGTCAATGGGTTAAAAAGTTGTTTAAATTTTACATGAAGTTTGTTTAAATTTTAACATATAATTTTACATGAAGTTGTAGAGGTCCAAGTTCAAGCATCAAAGACTGGACTGCAGATGCAGTGTCCTTAAGCAATCATCTGGCTGATGGACAGTTGATGGCTGGTTAAAATGTCCTTAGCTGCCCCTAAGCAGCTGGGCATTGTTCAGGAAGTGAATGTTGACAACATGGCAGAGGCTGAACAGTGATCTCATGTTGAGGCCATAACCATGAGATGGCTTGTACAGGCTGAAATCTAAACGCAGAAATAGGTGCGGAGAGTTTACGAGACAGTTTTAAGTACTGTATGGCAGTTGCTACAGTAAAGAAACTAAGTTTGTGTGAATTAGTCGTAAATTATTATTATTATTAATAATAATAATAATAATAATAATAATAATAAAAGATATAACTAATAGTTAACATTCTAACAAAGACACAGTGCTAATTTTAACAGGGAAATATAAATAAAAGCTAATAAAAGTGAGAATACAACCCAAAACATTGCGTGAAACATCACAGCAATATGTAATGATCTACTAAGAAGATTAAAAATAATCGGTTCTTCCAGAAAGGAGAAGTCACAACATGAAACAGGCATTAGTATAATGTTGCATGGACTAAATCAGCCATCCATGCATGGAACACAGAAATCTGAACGTGAAAAGATTAAATTGAAACAGGTTTAGCAGATGATTAAAGTTATTATCACACAACCAAGAAAAGAAATTGTAAGGTATTCTGACATCATTTAAATATCAGTGTACCGTGCATAACTAATGTATATTCATGCAGCCATAAATTTTGCCACTTATACTGACATCATAATTTTGCAGTAAGTGCAAACACAAAGGAGTTTGGATAGAAAAGATGAAAGTGAGGAGCCTGGCACAAGTAAGTGGAAATAAGACCAGGACTCAGCAAAGGACCCTGTGGTTGCCAACCCATGCTCCCAAGTTAAGAGCCGCTGGTGCACCTTTTAGTCACATCTTACAACAGATAGGGGTACCATGGATGTTATTCTACCACCCCCACCCTTAGAGGGATGGTGCTTCCCTTTTCAGATGCCTCTTACGGCAGGCTGACAAGCAGGGGCATATCATGGATGTATTCTACACCTCCACAAACATGGGACAGGAAAGGGTGAGGGGGGAGGGGGGGGGGGGGCTGGAGGGTAGGGTGTTCATTGCAGTCTGTATTCTTGAAGAAATTAGAAATTATTCTGCAGCCAAGCTGCTGCCTATCTGTAAGTACTGTATTAGTAGCCAGACACTCTGCTTATAAGGTCGTCTTCCTTGCATTTCAAGATTTCTTTCTATTGCAATAGAATCACAATAAGAGCAAACTTGGAACTGCCAGTTGGTTGTAAGAACTCAAATTTCATATCAAGGTCCATACTGTTACATCAATATTCAGCAGTGAATAGGACAGACGACCAGCGGCAAAATGTCAACCCCTGTCAAAATGCAACCACAGTCTAATAGCTTGGACGATCTTCTGAGGAGGTACTGTACCCGCCCCCTACCCAGAAAGGCTCCGGCATGATATCTACAGGGCATTAACGGGTTGAAAATATAATAAAATAGGCGCTTATATAACATTATCTTAATGGCATACAGGGTAGGAGAAACAGGGCATACTTAACTACAATGAGAACACGATCAAATTAAAGTTTTAAATTAATACAAGCGGTTTATTAGACCTTGATGACGATGGGAATGATGCATCTATATTCACAAATGAATTACATTAATTATTAACAATTGTTGTGGTTTATTATAAACTTGTAGTCGTGTGTGATAGAACCGAGTATTGTTTATCGCAAAGCGATTTGCCGTGATGTGATACGAACGGAAACATTTACCATAAACACTGAGGCTATATGACATTATTGACAAATGAAATTAACATTCATGCAACAAGTCTGAGCGATCCCTATTCTAAAAAAAAAAAACATTATTTCCCAACGAAATACCATGAAAGAAATTATACAAATGTGGAACGAACACCCGGGTTTGAACCAACCCTCAGTGGAACGCAATTCACCGCGCCGATGGGTTAGAACCATCGCCAACGCTAATTATAGTCACAACATGTTACATAAACAACATAGAGAATCACATATTATATACAATGAACACGTGAGGCACCCCATTCTTCATTTTAGCATTGTGGAATACCAATGCCGGCGTAGGGAACTGAACTGACAACCCCTGGGATGAAACTATGACACTGAAATCCCTAGCTAAAGTATAATCAAATGAGTAACAATAGTAAACCAACAAATACTAGTACCAATTACGGTGTCGTTTATAAGCGAATACTTCATTCTGGCGTGTTGAATATTTCCCATTATTAGCCAATTCGTACAGGCCTTCCTTTCTTAGCTCAAGGCTCCCCTCCTATAGAGGCGGACACACAGACAAAAACAAGTCTGTTTGCAAGGTCAAGCACCTCAACCCCCTACCATGGATGGTCAATGGCCTTGCCCTGCACAGGCATAACAAGCCATTTCTTTAAACAAATCACCTCTCCCGAGGTACGTTCACAATAAACTGAGGCCTATCCCTCATTAATCAATTTGCATCGGCGTCAAATAAATCACCTCGATTCAACACATATTTTTCATGGCCCAATCATGACTTCAAACATCTCACCTATCTTTCAACACGACACCGGTTTTTACGATACCAATATCTGTATGATTACCATCATCACAATTATTATTATTATTGGTTTTATCATTACGCTACCTTCCTACGTGATTTACCTGGTAATTAGATCATACTGAGTGATCACACCGAACTTCCTCGTAATTACGATGTAATTAAATAACCCAGCGGCAATTAATTCATAATTAAACCCTAATAAATTTATGATTAACACATAATTTCTAATTAAATCGTCACACAGTAATACCATAATGAATTAAATATTCACACAGTGATTAACCCAATTAAATACTCATACAGTAATTAACCCAATCAAATATCTACTAGGTAATTAACTCAATTAAATTTCCACACGGTAATTAACTCAATTAAATTTCCACACAGTAATTAACTCAATTAAATTTCCGCACAGTAATTAACTCAATTAACTATTCACATGGTAATTAACTCAATTAAATTGTAAGTAAATTATGATAAACCTGATCAAATAATCCAGCTTAAATTGTAACACTCTCTAGCTAAATATTTCAAAGGAGGCCTGGGGCATCAGTTCCATATACATTTCTTGTGACTGAGACCTCATGTAGCATACTTATATATTATTTATCAGTCATGCATTTACTGATACAGGATCAAACTACAGCCTAGCTTGAATTACCCTGAATTTACTAAAATACTAGTCTCCTACGCATTAATTGACCACAAGTCTCCCAAAATAAACTAATAAAAAACCTTCTACCACATGCAAACCTATTAGATTATTGTCACAATTATTTGCAGTTAAATCGCTCAGACCTGTTATTAATTAAATAAAATATAAAATAAAAGCTACGTGCTCCATTTCAGCACTTCAACATTTAAATAAACTTATATCCCTAACATAATAGCGTCAGCTTATGATAAATAATTCCCGTCCCCTCTAATCAGGCCATATAAATATGAAAAATACTCATCTCCAGCACTTGACGACACCTTTGTCAGCTTGGGAAATCCATTTCAGGTTTTACTGCTGACCCATTGGCACCAAGGCAATCACTGGTGGTACCATTCTTCCTTCAGGCTGGAAGTCCATAATTCCTGGTTGATGAAGCCACTGGCAGTAATCCTGAGCACACAACACGTCACTATTTATTTCAAAATCTGTTTAGTTGCGTTCAACGTGAACGTCCGGCCACGATTTTGGATATTACTTCGTAATCCGCGGTTCAGTATCGGATACCGTGTACCTTTGTTCCTACCCGACACAGTAGTGCCATAGTAATAATAATAATAATATTAGGATCGTATTGAGTGTTCGCGACACATCACAGTTTTTTAAAGTTTAATCACTGGCATCACGTCTATCAAATCTATGCAATATTTACATGAAGTACACTATTTCACTTGAAAATTAAGTTTTAAGTCACTTAAAGGATCAATGAGAGCTTAGCTAAACATAGCTCCGCCCTTAGTAAGCTGAGAGTCCCGAATGACCTGCTTCGCCCTCAACAGTGCTTTTCACAAGGAGACAATTTAACCCACTCCAAATCTGCATATAGCCTATCCACAGCCCACTAGAGGTCAAATAGCACGACCATCAGGTGACCAGTATTCACCTGATGTGATTGAGACATCTCGGTACGATTATTCTTCGTAGGATCTCCTGCAATTAATTAAAGTTTGTCTTGCTTCCCCTTCCACGCTTGGGTGAACTACCGCTTCAAGGAGGCATGATGACACTAAACAGATAGCCCCCAGTACTTTTCCACACAGAAACAACATAGTAATCTTTCTCCATCTGAAAGTTATTGAGTAAGAGGACATTAGACACTCTAAATAAATGTCCCAATTATAGTTATCTCTTTTAAATCGGAAGACTACTCCAGAATTTGGATTTCATTAATATTTATATCGTAGATAATTAAGTTGGCTAGTCTGAATTCAAGATGGCTCCCATATTCCGTTTCGAAAAAGTCTGCTTCCCATCATTCTCCTAGTTGTGAGGAAGGAATGTCTTCTCTCGAGTTACGTCATGGTGAACCCCCGATTGCAGCCCCACCCAGGTCTAGTAGATAGGCTCGACTTCAGGAAGGTATTGCACAATAGATCGCAAGTAATGAAATCCTGTAGAATAAATTTAAAAGACTCATTTTACCTGTCTTAATGATATGGATATTAATTAGTTTTGGTTTTATTCCCTCAAAGATCATTGCGTCTAATTTCAAAGACCAGTATTGACCCAAGGTCCTTGGATCATGCCCCTGTCGGGTGCAGTACGGTACATGACAAGTTTGTGAAGGAACTAAAATAATTAATATAAGAAATGTTGAAGAGGAATTATGGCCACTGCAAGAAGAATGATGTGGTAAACTATAAAGAAATGTAACCAAAGATTATGATTATGATTATTATTTATTATTATTATTATTATTATTATTATTATTATTATTATTATTGAAGGGGCCAGCACTAATATCATTTGCTTGGTAAAAAAAGAGAGTTTGGTGAGATAACTAAAAAGTTAACAAAAATAAGACATAATAATCATCATTTGGGATGGTAGAAGGAAGATATCTATAAAAGACTACAGATCTGGAGAGGTTACTAAATGGTAAGGGCACAGAAGGACACAGTCCTGACAGATGAATTTAAAACAGCAGTAATGGAGAGCAGTTCAATGAAATCTGCAGAGTGAGAGCCATCAGATTGGGAAATGACATTTTATGGGAAGTAGATAAATTTTGCTGATGGGTGGTAAATTAACCAATACTGAGATGTTGGCATCATTAGATTGGATTGTGTTTCCAACACAGACATAAGAAAACAATTTCGTGTTACACCGATCCAGGAGAAAGTGCACAAAAGTCAAGTATGATGATTTAGACGTGCTGTAAATAGAGGCAGATGCAATTCCAAAGATGGTATATGCTCTTAAAATTGTCAGAAAGACTCTCGTGATGATCGAAGCAACAATGGGGTGATACTCGACACAATAACATGAGAAGTGTAAATCTACACTAAGGGGTGTCCCATGATCAAATGAAACAGACAGTGGGGCCATTTTGCAGACCCTGTATGATAGTATGAGCGAGGATAACTATATGGAGACTAGCCCAAGCAAAGAAACATTTTCTGAAGAGATGGTGTTTACTCACATTACCGGTAAGCAAAGTTATGGATATTGGAATGCTGTTACCTAAAAGTATTCTAATGGTGCTTGACATTATATGATAGTGAATAATGAATTGATAGCTAGTGCAGAAAGAGAATAGCAGCCTTTGAAAAGTAGTGTTACAAAACGATCTTTTGGGTAATATAGGTGAATGGAATCAGACAGCGAGAGATACATGACTGAATACAACTGAAGATAAGAGAATAATTTAACAAAATTTGACAAGAAGAGAGAGGTTAATAGGACACAGCTTGAAAGATCCCCCCCACAGGTATTCTTTATTGTCTGTAAGCCAACAAAAAGGAACTTTAACATTTATACACCCTCAAGTACCACACACTATCTTGGGAACGACTGACTGATTGGCTGCTGCATCACAAAGGCTGGCAGAGGGCAACTGACCAGGAGCAATAAAAGCTATTAACATATCCTACCAGTCTTGGCTTGCTGGAAACATAATGGTGGTGACTACTATTTTAGGAGAAAGTATAACTGAACAACTATCCTCCCTTAATACTGCTCAGAGGGAAAATGGAAAAGGTCTGTCTCTGTGGAAGAATGAAGGTGTGGGTAAAAGAAAGATAAGGACCATGAAGGGAACAAACATGACAGTCCCTATGCCTCATACACCTGATACCATTGGGATAAGAAGAGAAAATAGTGACCAAGGGAGGTCAGATAGAAGACGTGCACAAGGAAGTGGAAGCAATGTCACACTCAGCTGAGAGACCCTCGGGGTCCTCTTTTAGTTGCCTCATATGACAGGCAACAGAGTGGCTGTATTGTACCATCTCCACTCACATGCCAGAAACATAAGGGGAAGATGAAGTGGAAGGTAGGTCTTGAGCATAGGTCCACCAGTCAAGACAGCTGCAGGCTCCTGCAACTCAAACCTATTTTGTTTCTAGCGGCTACTTAACAATTACTAACTGTTGATAAGGTGTCTCAATAGGTCTGGACATTCCATTGGTCTTAATCAGCATTTCTCGAAGTGGGTTCTGCGAGATGGTTATGCCTAATGGCATGGGAAAAAAAATCATTTAACTTTAAATCTTAAAATATTACAATTAGTATGGCACCGTAAATCACGACACAAAATGCAAACTCGCAATTAGTGACAATATATAACAGACTGATGGACTGTTTCAACTAACTTGTGACAACTAGTGGGACTGAGTGAGTGGTTATGCATTTGGGTCAAATAGCTATCAGCTTGCATTGGGAGATTATGGGTTTGAACCCCACTGCCAGTAGCCCCGAAGATGATTTTCCATGGTTTCCCATTTTCACACCAGTAATGTGCCTTAATTCACCTCCTTCCCAGTCTCATGCCTTTCCTATTCCATCGTTGCTGTAAGACCTGTCTGCTCTCGGTGCAATGAAAAGCAAACAGTAAAAAAACATCTAGTGGGGAAAGAGCCAGTCAGCCACAACGTCCTCCAAACAGTTCCATCTGCCTGACGGTCAGTTGTGCATACACAGTGTTCAGTGATAGGACATGCTGTTAGCAATATTTTGCCTTGGATAATTGGTTAAGAAGTGTCAGCTGAAGAGGCAACTAGATCAGGAAGTTGAATAAGTTCCAGACAACAGTAACAGTCCTGGAACATCTGTTGAGAAATAAAACTGTAAATACAGAATTTTGTTGCAGAAATTGTAGCCTGACAAACCCCGGTCAGATATTATTATTATTATTTAATGTGTATATTTCAAATGTGTGTATTTAGCCGTCGTAGCATGGTAATTCTTATAGGACTCATTATTATGGGTACTGCATCTTACATCCGCCTATACAGAAAACCTGCGCTTTTTTTGTAGCCTCTGAGGAGTATTTGTGGCTTATTTTGGGTGCTGAGTTTGTGTTAGTGTTATCCAAAGAATATACTCTCGTTTGATAGTGCTTTTAGTGTAATATTTATTATAAATTTTGTGCAGTAAGTGTCAGCCATCTTGTCAACTGCTACAATAGTTCCATAGATAACACTACCTAGATAGCCACTCGTTATGTTTGGCTAACATCTTTGCCCTCACTTTCACCCATTTTGTTTCTTTTGTCTTTGCTACCTTAGAAACTATGATGAAGATTGGCACTCTGTTTAGCATTCTTAGCGTTGCCTAGGTAACACAGCCGGCCCATATTGTCAGCCATCTTTAAGATGAGTAAAGTGAGGCTTCTGTACTACCTAACAGCATATTACACATTACCAGGTCAGCTTGCGTGGGGGTTTGACTCTGAAATGAGTAAGAGCTAAACATAACCCTGCGTGAGACACTGGGGTGGGAGGCATCAACCGCGACATGGTGCGTCCCAATGGCTGATAGGGGACGTCCTGTAGATATGCAGGACAGGTGCAAATAAGGCATGGTCAAATAAGCACCCGCGGATCAAATGAGGCTTTTAAAAAAAATGGTCAACGGTCTCCAAGGCGAAAGAGGAGGTCTCCAGATGACTTGGAGGACGGAAGAACTAATCTCAAGTCTTACCAAGTTGGTTTTATTCTTGGATAGAAGATATGGACCGAATACCCCCCGGGATAAAGGGGCCCCCTTTACCAAGTGCCAACGGCCTCCAAGGACGGCGGATGAGCAGGTATAGGTTAGGGCACTCTCTTGCCCTTGGAGTGGGAAACTGCTCCTAAACGTGGATGAACCAGTATGGTCAACGGCATGGGATGGAGAAGGCCAGAGGGAAACTACTCCATTAAAGATCCACTGGATATCCCTTGTTATGCAGCAATGATGGTGGGCTTTGAAACTAAATGTATTTCCGGAGGTAAAATAGTCTCCAGTTCGGATCTCCGGCTGGGGTCAGGGACAAAGCGTGTAAGAAACACAAGAAATATTATCTTAGAAACTTGGAATGTACGATCTCTCAACATCTGTGGTAAGCTAGAGAACTTAAAAAAGGAAATGGCTAAACATGACATAGACATATTAGGAGTGAGTGAAATAAAGTGGCCTGAAAAGGGGGACTTTTGGAGTGATAACTTTAGAATTATATACTCTGGAGAAAAAGGAAACCATGCAGGTATAGGAATGGTATTAAGTAAAAACGGTGGTATACGAGTTCATAGCTATGTACAATACAGTGATAGAATAATTATGGTGAGAATAGAAAATGAACCAGTTGACATGATAATACAAGTGTACATGCCAACAACAAATCGTTCAGATGAAGAAGTGGGCCAGGTATATGATCAGTTAGGAGTTAATGGATACGATTAAGGACAACGAGATTCTCATTTTTCTTGGAGACTGGAATGCTTCTGTTGGTGAAGGAGAAGATTGGAAGATCGTAGGTCAGTATGGTCTTGGAGTAAGAAATGACAGAAGACAACAATTAATAGACTTTTGTAAAGCAAAAGGACTAATAATTACAAACCACTGCGACTGCAGCTATCGAGCTCGGTGATAGAAGATTTAATACAATATGTAAAAGGTTAGAGATATGACTTAATTCTGAATGGTCCATATTAAACTGTGATTACATATAAAATTAAAAGTTTAGTTTAACAGTTCCACCAGTTCAATACAAAATTTTTGTAACGCGGGTTACATTACAAACTCCTTGTTCAAAAAGCCCAAGAGAAGGTATACCTGGACTGCACCTGGAGATAAAGCAAGATACCAAATAGATTATATTATGGTAAGGGAAAAATACCGTAACCAAGTCAAACAATGCAAAAGTTATCCAGGAGCTGATGTAGCGAGTGACCACAACCTAGTATTGTTAAAATCTGACTTAAGACTAAGAAAGAAGAGGAAGAATGCGGAAAAATATTGCAGATATAATGTCAGGAAACTAAAACAAGAGAGAATCAAGGAAAACTATCAAACACTGGTAAAACAGAACGTCGCAGAAATACCAATGGTAAAATAAATGAGAAATGGATGGGCCTTCAACACTATCATAGAAGCTGCAAATCAGGTAATAGGGAAAACGACAAAACATGCACGAGAACCATGAGTTACGGATTATGTGCTTAAAATAGAGGAAAGGAGGAAATTTAAAAACTCAAAGAGTGAAGAAGGAATCAGAAACTATAAAAGACTCCGAAACCTAGTCAACAGAGAAGCAAAGAAGGCTAAGGAAGAATATATATTGAGACAATGCAAAGAAATAGAAGAAAGAATGGAGAAAGGAAACATGGAAACTGCTTATGAATTAAGAAACAATTCAGAACAGTCACTGGCCATAGTAACAGCATATTAGGTGAAAATGGGAAACTGTTGTCTGAGAACAAAGAAGTGGGAGAAAGATGGAAGCAATACATAGAAACATTATATGAAGATCCTACTGACATAAATGATCTTGAAAATAAAGACAGCATAACAAATGATCAACTGGGACCCTTTTTAATGAAAGAAGAATATCTTCAGGGCTGCCGACAGTGGGGTTCAAACCTACTATCTCCCGAATACTGGATACTGGCCGCACTTAAGCGACTGCAGCTATCGAGCTCGGTCAAGGAATTCAAATGTGGAGACCAAGAAGAGATTTATTAAGTGCTTTGTCTGGAGTGTGGCCTTGTATGGTTCAGAAACGTGGACTATTAGTGCACGTGATAAGAAACGTCTGGAAACATTTGAGATGTGGTACTGGAGGAGGATGGAAAAGATCTCATGGACAGCAAAACTCACCAATGAAGAAGTTCTTTGATGAATACGTGAAAAAAGATCCTTTTTAGCAACAATAAGAAAGAAGAGACCAATTAATAGGCCATCTCTATAGGCACAATGGTTTCATAGTTAATGTCATGGAAGGAATGATTCAAGGTAAAAGATGAAGAGGAAGACCTAGACTGCAATATTCAAGACAGATCAGAGATGACGTAGGAACAGGCTCATATGTGGAAATGAAGAGATTAGCGGATTACAGAGAAGACTGGAGAAGACGAATTGCTGCCAACCAATCTTAGGATTGAGAACTGACAAGAAGATGTATTTATTTGGGACTAGCGTGCTTCGATCACTCAGTTTATTTCCCGGTTCTGTATGTGACAATTCTCTGAGCGAGATCTACTGTTGACGGAACTGATGTGAAAAATTCCCGGAACTGTGCCATTTTGAATGCAGTTGCGTGGGCTTGGACTCGCGTGGAGCCGGTACATGTCAGATTATTCTAGAGTTGGAGCTTGTAGTGAGCAGATGTGATACTTGCTTTCTTTCGGAGTGTAATCAGTAGTGTTTTGTACGAGTTGTGGGAAGATGTCCCATGCCATATTGGGAATTCGAGATCTGCTGTTGACGGAACTGGGGAGAGAGGTGCTGGATTGTAACAACATTCTATGGTTATGAATGTTAGCCATATATAATTCTACGGAGAGTCTACATAAGGTAACGTGTTGGGCCTTTTCAAACTACATCAACGCCATCAGTGAAATGGAGTCCATTCTCGTAAAAATAGTCATGGCTGCGTGTGAATATTTTGCATTCCAGAATAAACCAAGTACTAATTATTGAGAGAGAGTTACTTCATAATTAAAAGATATTAATTATTTATATCAATATTCTGTGTATATGGTAATACATGTTCTATGGTGTATCATGACGGGCTAGGCTCAAATTTCAAGATAAATGCTGTTTAATTCATGCCGCTCAATAGACCAAGTAAATTTTATGAGATATATTCTATTTAATTTCCATGGGTGGGGAAATTACCAGATGGACTCCTTTTCCAATATCATTTTCCAGATGTCAAGTGATTCAATCTCCTTGTCACAAGGCAACGACCCTGAAGATAAATCTTAACAGCCGGCAGTTTTATGAATTATTTACGTATATATTTCAGTGGCTCCTAACTTCCTTTATTCATTATCAGTTATTACTGATTTATTAGAAAAATTACAAATTATTTGTCATATGGTTTCACTTCTGTGAGTAATCCTTGTGTTCCGAATACCCAGTGTGTGATGTGTTTTAAAACATTTAATAATAATTCTTTAACTCCAACTAATCTTCTGAGACACATGCACACATATCGAAGTGATTATTAGGACAAACAAATAGAACTTTCCAATGAAAACAGGTCAAATTAAACAAAAGAAAGACAAGTTTATCGCCCAAAGTTGGTACCAGCAACAATGAAAAGGTATTCCAAGCGTCACTTCAAATTAGTTCCAGTGTGTTCAAAAATGGCAAGGCACATTTGTTGAGACTCTAATAAAGCAAAATTTATAAATGTTATACAGTCAATTCCACTTTCAAACAATACAGTTACTAGGAGCATTCCTGAAGCGAGAACACAAAATAAACATGAAGTTATTACCTGTATAAAATGTACCATAGTGTGTAGTGTACCCTGCGAACCATGTAAACTTGCCGCGGTGGGGAGGCTTGCACGTCCCAAAGAAGCAGATAGCCAAGCCCCAGGTGCAACCCTATCGGATGGGTATCTGTCGAGAGACCAGATTAACAAATTGTTCATCAAAAGGGGGGTAGCAGCCTTTCGGAAGTTACAAGGATGGCAGTCTAGATGATTGACTGATATGGCCTTGTAATAAATTTAACACGGCTTAGCTGTGTTGATACTGCTGCACAGCTGAAAGCAATGGAAAACTACAGCCGTAACTAAATCTCGAGGACATGTAGCTCTCTCTCTGTATGAATGATGTACTACTGATGGCTTCCTCCCGGGTAAAATATTCCAGACGTAAAATAGTCCCCCATTCGGATCTCCAGGTGGGGACTACACGAGAGGGGGTGATATAAGGAAGAAAGATACTAACATTTTGCAAGTCGGAGCGTGGAATGTTAGAAGTTTGAATTATTCTGGTAGGTTAGCGAATCTAAAAAGGGAGATGGATAGATTAAAGTTAGACGTAGTTTGTATAAGTGAAGTATGTTGGCAGGAAGAGCAGGATTTTTCGTCAGGCGACTACAGAATTATCAACACAAAATCAAACAGGGGGAATGCAGGAGTTGGTTAATAATGAATAAGAAAATACAGCAGCAAGTAAGCTACTAAGACCAGCATAGTGAAAGGAATATTGTTGTCAAGATAGACACCAAAACAATGCCCACTACAATAGTGCAGGTCTATATGCCTACTAGTTCAGCGGATGAGGAGGAAATCAAAAGAATATATGAAGAGATAGAAGATTTTTTTTTTGCTAGTTGTTTAACGTCGCACCAGCATAGATAGGTCTTACGGCGACGATGGGACAGGAAAGAGCTAGGAGTTGGAAGGAAGCGGCCGTGGCCTTAATTAAGGTTCAGTCCCAGCATTTGCCTGGTGTGAAAATAGGAAACCACGGAAAACCATTTTCAGGGCTGCCGACAGTGGGGTTCGAACTTACTATCTCCCAAATACTGGATACTGGCCGCACTTAAGCGACTGCAGCTATCAAGCTCGGTGATAGAAGATTTAATACAATATGTAAAAGGTTAGAGATATGACTTAATACTGAATGGTCCATATTAAACTGTGATTACATATAAAATTAAAAGTTTAGTTTAACAGTTCCATCTGTTCAATACAAAATTTTTGTAACGCGGGTTACATTACAAATTTTTGTATCCTTTGCTACAAAGTTCTGACAGCTGTAAGTCATCTGAAAGTCACAGCTGTAAGCGCAACTTTCACCTTCAGAAGCTCTTTGGACATCATTGTACCATGTTTTTACATTGTTCACTGTGTGTGCATAAATTTTTTCCAAGTGCCATTGCTACCATATGACAACTTACAGCTGTCAGAACTTTGTAGCAAAGGATACAAAAATTTTCAAGAATCTTCGGCATCCAGATTGATCAAATCGAATCATCCTTCAAAGGCAGCTAAATGCCTTACTTTAATGCAATTTATGCATAATTTAAAACTTTCATCTCTCCATTGTGACTGTTTCATCTTCAACTTTTAACTTTATAGCATCAAACCACAATGTTTCTGCTATATATGCACATTGTTTACGGACTATCTAATATGTTGTGCAATTCGTGTTGTTGGCTGATGATGACCTTGACCTGAGGTCGAAACTAGTACCAAATAAGTGTTTTGTAATGTAACCCCCTTTACAAAAAAAAAAAAAAAAAATTGAATTGGAAAGATGGAACTGTTAAATTAAACTTTTGCCAGGCTGAGTGGCTCAGACGGTTAAGGCGCTGGCCTTCTAACCCCAACTTGGCAGGTTCGATCCTGGCTCAGTCCGGTGGTATTTGAAGGTGCTCAAATACGACAGCCTTGTGTCAGTAGATTTACTGGCACGTAAAAGAACTCCTGAGGGACTAAATTCCGGCACCTCGGCGTCTCCGAAGACCGTAAAGTAGTTAGAGGGACGTAAAGCAAATGACATTATTATTATTAAATTAAACTTTTAATTTTATATGTAAAAGGTGACGAGAACCTAATTGTGATGGGAGACTGGAATGCAGTGGTACGCCAAGGAAGAGAAGATAATGTAGTAGTAGAATTCGGATTAGGCCAAAGGAATGAAAGAGGAAGTTGGCTGGTTGAATTCTTCACCAATCACAATTTAGTCCTTGCTAATACTTGGTTCAAACACCACAAACGACAGCTGTACACATGGACAAGGAGAACTGGAGACACTGGAAGGTATTAAATAGACTTTGTTATGATTAGGCAGAGATTCAGAAACCAGGTGCTGGATTGCAAAACTTTCCCAGGAGCAGATTTGGACTCTGATCACAACTTGTTGGTCATGAAATGCCATCTGAAGTTGAAATTGAAGGATTGAAGGAATCCAGTGAGATGGGATCTAGATAAGTTGAAAGAAAGGAGTGTGAAGAATTGTTTCAAGGAACATGTTGCACAAGGACTAAATGGAACGGCTGAAGGAAACACATTGGAAGAAGAATGAACAGTCATGAAGAATGAGGTCGGTAGGGCTGCTAAACAGATGTTAGAAAGGAAGGATAGATCAACAACGAATCAATGGATTACTTGAGATATACTAAACCTGATCGATGAATGACGAAACTACAAGAATGCAAAAAAATGAAGAGGGGAGAAGAGAATACAGGTGATTAAAGAATGAAGTGGATAGGAAGTACAAGGATGTTGAAAGTTGCATGGTCCTAGGAAAGGTAGATGCTGCATACAGGAAAAACAAGCAAACCTTTGGAGAAAGGAAAACTATGTGTATAAATATTAAGAGCTCAGATGAAAAACCACTTCTAGGGAAAGAAGACAAGGCAGAAATATGGCAGGAACATATCCAACAGTTGTATCAAGGTAAGGACGTAGATGATATGGTTCTGGAACACGAAGAGGCTGTTGATGCTGATGAAATGGGTAGCCCAATTTTGAGGTCAGAATTCGACAGAGATTTGAGAGACCTAAATAGGAATGAAACACCAGGAATTGATGACATTCCCTCTGAATTACCGACTGCTTTAGGAGAAACCAATATGGTGAGGTATTCCATTTAGTGTGCAAGATGTATGAGACAGGAGAAGTGCCATCCAATTTTGGGTGAGGAGTATAAGATGAAAATAAGTCCAAAACAAAAGTAATGGAGTGCAGTCTTATGAAGTCAGGTGATGCAAGAAATATTAGATTAGGAAATGAAGTCTTAAAAGAAGTGGATGAATATTGTTACTTGGGTAGTAAAATAACTAATGATGGAAGAAGTAAGGACGACATAAAATGCAGGCTAGCACAAGCAAGGAAGGCCTTTCTTAAGAAAATAAATCTGATCACTTCGAACATTGATAAAGAAATTACAAAAAAGTTTTTGAAGGCTTTTGTTTGGTGCGTGACATTGTATGGAAGTGAAACATGGACGATAACTCGCTCAGAAAGAAAAAAATAAAAGCTTTTGAAATGTGGTGTTACAGAAGAATGCTGAAGGTGAGATGGACAGATCGAATCACGAATGAAGAGATACTGAATCGGATTGGTGAGAGGAGAATGTTGTGGCTAAATTTCATAAGAAGAAAAGATAGAATGATAGGACACATCTTAAGACACCCAGGACTTGCGCAGTTGGTTTTTGAGGGAAATGTAGGGGGTAAGAACGGCAGGGGTAGACCAAGGTATGAATATGACAAGCAGCAGATGTAGGATGCAGCAGTTATATAGAAATGAAAAGGTTAACACAGGATAGGGTGGCATGGAACGCTGCATCAAACCAGTATATGGACTGATCACTCAAACAACAACAACAGTGTGTGTTACACAGTTATACACTTCAACTTGTCGAAACCTCTGACACTGCTGGACTAGGAGTACTTCTTCCCGTCGTCAGGTACATAAATGATAATTCAGTCAAAGATGAAATGATGTTTTGCAATCTTCTCATGACTCATTAGACAATTGGGGAGGATGTATTTAATTCTGGTTGATTTCTGTCTGAAAGAAAACAGACTATCTTGGGGTGAATGCACTTAAGGAGTCAAAATGGCAAATTTTATAAAATCAAGAGCCCTGAATTCTTGAATTTTCACTACTCTCTGTGAAGAAAGGGAAAGCCAATTTATTCACACTGACATAAGATGGTTGTCACAGGGCAAAGTTATGTTTCGACTTTTTACCCTTCAAAATGATGTTATGTGTTTGTCTCTGACTTTGCATTTGATCCATCATCAAGATTATTATGATCTCGAGTGGTTACAATGTTTTTCATATCTCACCAAAATATTTTCAACTCTCAATGAATTTAACCTATCTCTGCAAAGCTTATGCATGTAACTGTAGCCTACTTTTAACACACAACAAAACTGAATCAACATTATGAAAAATCCACTTTTGGGAATGTTAAAAAATTAATAATGTTATTGGTTTTACATCCCACTTAGTACTTTTATAGTTTTCGGAGACACCGAGGTGCCGGAATTTTGTCTCGGAAGTATTCATTTACAGGGCGGTAAATCTACCGACACAGGGCTGACATATTTCAGCACCTTCAAATATCACTGGACTCATCCAGGAACGAACCTGCCAACTCGGGCTTAGAAAGCCAATTTGGGAGTGTTGTGTGAGGAGAGAAAAAGTTACCGAGTGCTTCCCTACACTGTGTGATCTTTTTGCGTGAATCAGACACTACTCTCTCTTTGGAGATTGCATCAGAAATCACACATCTACAAAATCTACAAACATCATTCCATGAATATTTTCCTGTTCAAAATATAAAATGGCTTCAAAATCCATTTACAACCTCGGTAAATGATACAGATCTGCCAGTCAGAAAAATAGAACAGGTAACTGACATAGCAGCTGACTGGAGTCCGAAGGACACTTTCAGTCCATCACCATTATATGAACTTTCGGCCAAGCTTAGAAGTGAATATCCACAAATTGGAAAGCCACCTGTTACAAAACTTTTACCCTTCCTTACAACATACCTTGCTGAGGCAGCATTCTAAAAATATAGACCAAGCAAAGAAATAGATTCAAGCCTGACGCAGATCCAGCTATCCAAAATCCCATCTGATGTTGAAAGGTTACACGTCATTCATCTCATTAATAACCTGATTTTTTTTTTAATATTGAACTTTTAAAAGTGTTATTATTTTGAATAGCAAACTTCCCAATATTTGTAGCATATGCACCTGCGATATATACATATACTGTAATTTTCAATTTCAAAACATGTATCAATATTGCAAATTTAAAATGAAGGAATTATGGATTAAAATTGGATAACTTGGGTAACTTACAATACATTTTAATTTTAACATAATTATAATACATGTATTAAATATTCAATAAATAAATAAATATATAAACTTTTTTTTTTTTTTTTTTTAGTTGCTTTACGTCGCACCGACACAGATAGGTCTTATGGCGACGATGGGACAGGAGAGGGTTAGGAGTGGGAAGGAAACGGCCGTGGACTTAAGGTACAGCCCCAGCATTTGCCTGGTGTGAAAATGGGAAACCATGGAAAACCATTTTCAGGGCTGTCGACAGTGGGGATCGAACCTACTATCTACCGAATACTGGATACTGGCTGCACTTATTGAGCTTGGTTAAATAAACTTTACTTTTATTCCTATTTTATATCATAAACACTCAAAATATAGGCAAAAATAAGCATATTACTGAAGCTAAAAAATTATTAATTTATTATAGAAGGACGGGGGAGATAAACTTTTAAAAATTCCGCAGTAAGTTCCATACCTTCTGCAGGGTTCCATGTGATAACTTTTGTTTGATAGTGCTTTAACACTGCATTAACACATCGAAGGTTAACAGGAATGCAAGGATGGAAAAGGGTTAGGACTGGGAAGGTAGCAACTGTGGCTTTCAGGTACAAACCCAGCATTTGCCTGGTGTGAAAATGTGAAGCCGTGGAAAACTATTTTCTGGTCTGTCAATGCTGAGATAAACCCACCATCTCCAGAATGCAAGCATATAGCTATGGTGTATGGCGAACTTGCTTAGCGATAGTCCTTGTCCTTTTATGTTTCCATGTTTGCCCTTATCTCCTATTTCTGTTTCTCCCTTTTACCACATTTTCCCCCTACTGTGTGTTCCACTTTTTTCTTATAGCCCCTATACAAGATTTGATTTGGCACTTGCTTGTTTCTTTCCTATACTGAAACACAATTATTTGTTAATTATATCTTAAAAAAACAAAAAAAAACAAAAAACAAATAAGACTGGTAAGGATACACAAAAACCTAGTGTTTTCGCACCTCTACTCCTTCCTTGTACCCTAATGAACATATTTAACAGCATATGACGGCACCTGCGAGTGAACTCGCGATAGCCGGCTTGTGTACCGTAACCACAGCTACATTCAATTTATTAACACAAATGCATACAAAAGTGCATAAGGTTTCATTAAGAGTCCTCTCTATTGTAAGCAGTTAGGCATTTTGTTCTTTTGACTGCTAGTGGTTTTGCACCAACACAGATAGATCTTACTGCGACGATGGGATAGGAAAGGCCTAGGAGTTGGAAGGAAGTGGCCTTAATTAAGGCACAGCCTCAACATTTGCCTGGTGTGAAAATGGGAAACAACGGAAAACCATCTTCAGGCTGCCGACAGTGGGATTCAAACCCACTATCTCCCGGATGCAAGCTCACAACTGTGCGCCTCTAACCGCATGGCCAACTCGCCCGGTTTTTCTTCTTTTAGGACACTGTTCTAAATGATATGTACTGCCCGCAGCTTCAATCTTCTTCTGCCCTGTAGAAATCTTGCTTAAAGCAGATTTTGTGATGGTACGCACAGACTGTGTATCTTGACACGACATGCCGTTGGTTTTCATTAACTCTGTGAAGTTCAAACCAATGGAAGAGGAAGAGAGAAACAACTTCGATCAATTTTCACTTTGGAGAGAGTGTGAATCCTGTAATTAAAGATAATGAAAAAAATGACTATAAAATATGATCAACTGAGGGAAATGATGCAGCAAGTTGAAGATGGCCATTTAATGGATAGTATCATTTCTTGAGCTAGTTGATAGTACCGTTAAGAAAAATGAAGCAAGTACGCATCTGCAATCAGTGTTGGAGAATGAACAACAGTTTGCCAAAGATTTCAAAGGAAATGTGTCAAATACACTTCATGAAATCAGAAAGATGCAGGAAGAATTTACTACAGAAGACAACAGTACAAGTGTTTTGCATGTCAATTTGTCCAATTTCCAGAGAGGATTTTGTTGACCAAAGAGGAACTCAAAAGCAAAGATGGAATCGTTAAGGAAGAACGAAAGATCATGAGGAATATTCTTGGTCCAGAAAAAACTGAAGACTGATACAGACCGAAATCCCTTTAAAGCAATGGAGAAACTGTGGATAACCTGTCCAACGGCAGCAGATATTAGAAAACGAAGACTGAAATTTTATTCACATGTTCAAAGACTCTCAACAATAAGGCTTACACACAAGATCATGACATACAGAATAAAACTGAAGAGTCTATCATGGATTCAAAAAGTCAAAAACGACTCGGAAAAAGCCCAGATAGATATACCAGAAATATTAGACCACAAACCAAGTAGACTGAAGAAAGAAAGATAGAAAGAGAGCCCACGGAGAAGAAATGAAAGCCATATGGAAGACCAGAAAGGCGAATCAAAAAAGCACTGCGTGATCTAACAGGGTCCATACGCAAATAGTACCTAATAATAATAAGGAAAGAGATGGTAGATTTATCTAAGTGTTGGTGTTGAATAAATTGAAGAAAAATCATGAAAACAGAAGGGTTTCTATACTAAGTTCCAGTGAAGATCTTGAAGCAATAACGAAGTTCAGGCTAAAGAACTAACAAGTTATGCTCTTAAACAGCAGAAACAGAAGCAGAGCAAAGTAGCAAATAAGATTTTAAAACTACATACAGAAAACAAGCACGATAGAGGAACACAAGCCACAAGTACAATAGCTGCTCCTTTTGAAGAAAAGATCAAAGACTTCAAGAAAGAAGAGATCTCAAAGTCACTTGTTGACATACAGCCCAAGACTTTGGGGGACTTCAAAAGAATTTTTTCAGAATAAGAACTCAGTTTGACGAAGAACTGGAAGATTTAGAGAAATGTTGGCATTTATTGCTGTAACCCACCAGCCACGAGCTGCAAATGTAGAGAAAGAGAAAAAAATAATTGAAAGAAGGGCTGAAGAGGCTGGAAAGGAGCTTGAAAGTTGATCAAAATTTACTGAACAATTCAATTCAGTTCGTTATGGAAACTAGAAAATGGCAGTGCAGACGACAGCCAGTAAAAGGTCTCGAGTCTGAGGGGAAAGTCTTCGTATAAGACCGATACTGCATCGACGAAGTGATCATTCAGCCAACACCTGATCTAAATAACAGGTATTGTGCGCCCTTCGAAACCGCTATTTCCTACACCACCTATAGGCCTATAACAGATAATTCCCGATATTATACAGTGATGATTTCTCCCAACACAAAGTAATGCCGGGACGAATAAAGCTCATGAATTCAGAGTTAATATTGTAGATAATTTTCACACACACAGTATATGAAAGTAAGAAGTACGGTACTGTATCGTAGGAAATAACAGAGAAAACGCAATAATTTTTATCTATATTGCATTACCTATTTTGAAATATTTTGCTGTCTTGGTAACCAAAACTAGGCAATTCTTGAGTATTTCAATTCTTATTTGTCTCCCGCTATCACATGTTTGACAAGAAGAAACGTCAGTGTGTCAGAACTACACTCCTTGCGATAACGACCAAAATAAAAGAAAGTCAGTGCGCAAATTACTCGACAACTGTCATTACGCACAAACTTTGAGCATACAATTTCAAACGTCGGGTACAGAACATCACATGTATATCTGATCCTGCTGAGTGCAACGATCACAGTCACAGATCATACTCCTTGTATTCGGTTATGAAGAGGGGAAGGGAAGAAACGTGGAATATCATACACACTGTGCCGTGATCACGAAAGGAGGGGGTATGCGGCATCTTTCCTTGACGACAAATTTGTCCATACCAACCGGTAAGTAGGGAATATTATGGGCTGCTTTGTAATTTTAATTTTATTACCGTTACACGAAGTTTTTCGTAGATGTACTGTTCATCTAATAAGTTAAAAAGGGATAAACTGATATGAGTTACTTTTAAATCATGTATATTTCACTTCATGCATTTGCCGTACATGCCTCAAAATTATGCATGCTTGGTGAAATTTATATTACAAAGTTGTCTACCCTAGCTACCCACGATCGGCGGGAGTAGGGATGAGAATGAATAGGGAAGCCAAATGGAAGATAGTAGTAGATAGAGAAAGAGAGGAAGAAAGAAAGAAAGAGATAGCGCTAACAAGCTTATTCACCAGCCAGGAGCAGGGACAGCCGAGGGAGATATTTCACATACATTTTTCGAGGTTTTTTGTATTTAACGTATTGAAGGGAGGGCATTTATTATTGTAGATGTTCTATTCCATGGATGTGCCTTTTTAAAGCAGTGGATCATGTAATGACTCGAATTGAAGCGTATTTTTGTACCCATTTCGGGAAAATTATTTTTGAACAAGTTTAGCAGTCTCTAGTCTGTGCCGCCGACGATATTTAGTTTACAATGGACATAAGATTTTTATTTAATGTAGCCGGCAAATAGTTTCTAAGACATGAAACGAATTGTATAGCAAATCATCTTTGAATTTCTGCGTCCGAGTCGATTTCAGTTTTACTATTTCGTAAGTATGGAGTGCTTTTCAAGAAATCTTGGTGTCAGTGTAAATTTTACGTTGCTCTTATTTATGAATGAATTATCAACATGCAGAATGTTATCTATAGGGCCTAGGTAGTTTTGGGTTTGTAAGTTAATTACTCTTACCTTGATCGGTGTGTTGTGTTTCAGTAGATTAATGTCTTCCCTTGTTTATGTTCCAGAGTTCAGATCTGTTACAAGTTCCAAAATATCTCAGACATGGTGTAGATGGAACTGAAGAAATCTTGACTGACACGGCAGTCAAGTTAATGAACGACCTCCTGTGCATACAAAGTTAATTCTTAATTTCCGTCCTGCTGATCCTCGGTTGGACAGTAATACAGAAATGTCAGGTAAATATTGTACTGTTATCCGGTTGTCATTATTACATTTTTCATGTTACAAATATATGTCAGGAAAATAGTTTTAGCACTGTAATTCTTCTGAATTTTATCTAGTATAACATGTAGGAGAGAGAGAGGTTCATGATCAAAGCTAGGGACCCACATCCCACCCCCAAAATATATTTACTTCCATAGCAAAATATTACAGATAGTCAAGAGCCACTGCCATGAGCTAAAATATTTAATGCAGCAAATGGCTGTATATAACACCTGATACAGAACTCCTCACCATCATAGTGTGGTGCAGAACCTTGTCAGGGGATCATGTCTCTCGTACTAATATATTACATCGTATCTTCCACACATAGACCCACAGAGTTTGCAAACACCAACTGATCCTAGTTGGTGAAATCCATGCACTGCAAACCTGGTCATCACATGATGAAGTTTGTAATTTGCTTGCATCCAGTCCTGAAAAGCATAGCATTGGTGTCATGGAAGTCAGTCCAAATTTATTTTCTTTTTGTCATGAGCTCATGCAGGACAGTCTTGTATTCGGTTGTTACTGGCAGAAGCATTGTAAGCCATACTTCTTGTCCATAATACTGTTCTCTAGCCAATACATATACATATGCGATGGTGTGAACTTAGAATGGCACATGGCCTTCTTGAGGAATGTTGCTTTAACTTTCTCGAGTTCTTTTTAAGTGCCTTATGAGATATTCCCAGATGTTTGTAGGCCATATGTTGCAACAAGTGATTATGACATTGCTACCAGAATTCAACAAATAAGTTAGATTGTTGCCATTGATGCTTTCACGGCCTGTACTTTTAGACACGATATAGGCTTTTGGGTTTATGCCGTGTCAAGAAAATAAGGTGACATTCTTTACGTTTCACAGAGAACTTAGCTCTGTGTCTTCAGAAGAAAATCTCGAGTGTTCACGAGGAAGGCTTTTCCAACAATGAGGTTTAAATTTAGACGTTATAATAGAAGTTAGAGTGGTTGCACTTCACTACCAATGGTTTCGAATTTTTAAGAAGGTGAAAATCTTGCAAAAATTATTTGAAACTGTACCTAAAGTAGATAGGAGAAAAGATCCTTTCTTCGTGCCCCTAGAAGTATTCTTACTTATGTAGAAAAATAAAGACCATCTCGGCATCAATCTTTGAAAGCAGCCATTTCTTGTATTGTTATTGGCTGCAGGGCTTGCATCCAGAACTCTCATCACGTATGGCCCACTGCTATCACATTCCATGAAAATGAAACCGCAGAGTTCGTAAGTGACGTGTTATGGCATATGCCGGATGTAGTTGTAGTATCCATGTCATCACTAAGTAGTGGACTTGTCACTAGCCAATACTGTCACAGGATACTAGAGGCTTGTGGACCACTTTGCCATTAATTGCGAATCTTGACAAAACAGATCTTAATGGTTGGTTTTCGTTGATCCATTTCCTGTCAATCATTGCGTCAGTAGCGTAGAAGTCTTCTTCTCGTCTAGTTAATGAACTGGCAAGAGAACAGTTCTGTTTAGAAGATCTAAAGCTGAGTCATCGGCATATTGCAATTCCATAACAGAGGAAATCTTAATCTTTTGGGAGAGAAGTCTAGCCATATTGAACAGTTCCCCATTGAAGCGATATCTGACCTTTACACCTTGCTTGTCTGTAGATGTTGCAAATAGTATGGCAGCTAGATAAAGAGCGAAGAGTGTTGGAGCAAGCACACATCCTTGTTTCAATCCATGAGTGATTGGAAATGGATCAGAGATAATATTTTGTTGATGATTTGCTTGACATGTTATCATGAAAAAACTTGACTAGATCTATAAAATGCTGTGGACAGCCAAATGAGCATCCTTGATCCTTACTAAAGAGTCCACTAAAGAGTATGGTTCCAGTGTATGGGACCCTCACCAGGATTACCTGATTCAAGAACTGGAAAAAATCCAAAGAAAAGCAGCTCGATTTGTTCTGGGTGATTTCTGACAAAAGAGTAGCGTTACAAAAATGTTGCAAAGTTTGGGCTGGGAAGAATTGGGAGAAAGAAGACGAGCTGCTCGACTAAGTGGTATGTTACAAGTAACTATTCTCATTTTGGTTCCGTATTGAAGTTGACGTATGTCTCAAGTATTATTACAATATTATAAGTCCACCTGTTCAGTACAATACAATATGATCCACTATTTCATATGGTCAAATATTTTTTTATACATAATACATAAAAGTCAAAGGTACATGTTTCACCCTCCTTACGGGCATCATCAGCCTATATCAATCTTAAAAATAATACATATACTTATAAATTATAGGTTAAAATGTTGAAAAATGATTTCGTAAAACATTATACAATAACATCTAAAACAACGATAATGCACCAAAGTATGTTAAAAGAGAGTGAATTAACAGTTTTGAAGATTAAAACGTGATTAAACATGAAATTTTGAGAGTTTAAAACTAAAATGGATCCATATTTTTATAATATCATAAAGACTGCGATGGCCTTGAGTGTAAACACAATCATCAAAGGGGGATGTTTCTTCAATTCCCAAGTTGAATCCAAGGTGGTAAAATCACTGTCAGTTATTTAAAACGGAAGTGTGAATGTAATAAACAAGTTAAAATGTATATGTTTGGGATATCTGAAAGTCGAGAAGAAAATGGAACTTCTTGTAGAGGCGTTGCTTATGATAAAACGTATGTCAAAGCTAGCGGAGTTTGGAAATTATGTGGTAGTCGAATGGATCTAAAAGATAGTCAAGTTGATGTTAAAATTCCGTTGAAACATTTGTTGGAAGAAATGTTCAGGATTTTTCGTACGGAGCGTATTAAGTACGTCAGGTTGTTACAACGGAATTTTAACATCAGCTTGACTATCTTTTAGATCCATTCGACTACCACATAATTTCCGAACTCCGCTAGCTTTGACATATGTTTTATCATAAGCAACGCCTCTACAAGAAGTTCCATTTTCTTCTCGACTTTCAGATATCCCAAACATATACATTTTAACTTGTTTATTACATTCACACTTCCGTTTTAAATAACTGACAGTGATTTTACCACCTTGGATTCAACTTGGGAATTGAAGAAACATCCCCCTTTGATGATTGTGTTTACACTCAAGGCCATCGCAGTCTTTATGATATTATAAAAATATGGATCCATTTTAGTTTTAAACTCTCAAAATTTCATGTTTAATCACGTTTTAATCTTCAAAACTGTTAATTCACTCTCTTTTAACATACTTTGGTGCATTATCGTTGTTTTAGATGTTATTGTATAATGTTTTACGAAATCATTTTTCAACATTTTAACCTATAATTTATAAGTATATGTATTATTTTTAAGATTGATATAGGCTGATGATGCCCGTAAGGAGGGTGAAACATGTACCTTTGACTTTTATGTATTATGTATAAAAAAATATTTGACCATATGAAATAGTGGATCATATTGTATTGTATTGAACAGGTGGACTTATAATATTGTAATAATACTTGAGACATAAGTGGTATGTTCCGAGCTGTCAGCGGAGAGGTGGCGTGGAATGACAATAGTAGACGAATAAGTGTGAATGGCGTTTTTAAAAGTAGGAAAGATCACAATATGAAGATAAAGTTGGAATTCAAGAGGACAAACTGGGGCAAATATTCATTTATAGGAAGGGGAGTTAGGGATTGGAATAACTTACCAAGGGAGATGTTCAATAAATTTCCAATTTCTTTGAAATCATTTCTGAAAAAGCTAGGAAAACAACAGATAGGGAATCTGCCACCTGGGCGACTGCCCTAAATGCAGATCAGTATTGATTGATACTCAAAAGTATCTGATTCTTGGACGTGCTTCTTAGAGAATGATAAGGTGATTGTTTTGATGTGCAGGAAATGATATAGGGTCACAATGCAACAATGTGTAGTGATATTTGTTACATAATCTGCAGGATTTCTTTTTGATGTGCATGCCTTCTAAGTGTGGAATGAGCTGAGGCTATTGCTGCATAGATTTTTATTAACTTTTCATCACAGACTAATTTAAGAAAGCCCGTCTGGTGACCATGATCGTTAAGGCATTGAAGTTTAAATGGTCTGACACCGAGGTGAGCCGGTTCGAATCCCGTTGGTCGAAAACATTTTCACCTTCAGAATGTTGGCCGGTAGGGGAGGTGGTGGTATACAATTTCTAATCACTAGATTGCAGTGATCATATGGAGTGAGGGCATATGACACTGTTGATGGTGATTCGTCTGTCAGATGAGGACGTAAAGCCTTGAGCAGACCCCTTGGTGTTATTCGACAGGAGTAGGCTATGTGCCGGCACTGGGTTTTACCCTCTCCCTTCCTCTCATATACAACGTCATTCATTTCATCTCATTAACTCCTCTGGTGAGGTTGACGTCGGGAGGCATCCGGTCATAAAAACCTGCCATGACAGATTCATCTCACTTCATACCAGACCACGTAGAGAAGCGGGACAAGGGTTGGACAAGAAACAAATTTAAGGAAATCTGGGCAATTATAAAGCTGATGTTCATCTGAGCAAATGCAACATTGTCTTGACGTAGTAATGTATCACTGTCTCTTCTTTCCTTCTTAAAAGGCCAGTGCCTTTGAGGCTGGTATGTTAGGGAAATTTTTACATAGCAACATGAATATTTGTGTTGCTACATATAATCAATGTGAAAACAATTGAATGGTAATAAATATGGTGCTTGAAGATACATTTCTAACACGTGGATTGTTAGAGGCCTGCTATTCAGAATAAGAGGCACCCTCTCTAGGCATACATCGACCTTGCTACAAAATTTGAAAGGCTCATTCTGCAAAATAAAAAAATTTAATACAGATTCTGCAGAACTGTCTACAAATCATTCATTTCCATCTATATTAGAACGTGATTAACATTCCTCTCCCCCCTCCCCCCAGCCCCCCTCCGAAAAAAAGATGACAATAACAGCAGTAAAAATTATAAATTTCCATCTTTTGATGTTTTTAACGTACATACATTATCATTATAGACTGTTATGCCTTTCAGCGTTCAGTCTGCAAGCCTCTGAGAATTTACTAAACGTCGCCACAATCCTCTATTTGCAACTAGTGTTGTGGCCTCATTTAGTTCTATACCTCTTATCTTTAAATCGTTAGAACAGAGTCTAACCATCGTCGTCTTGGTCTCCCTCTACTTCTCTTACCCTCCATAACAGAGTCCATTATTCTCCTAGGTAACCTATCCTCCTCCATTCGCCTCACATGACCCCCACCACCGAAGCCGGTTTATGCGTACAGCTTCATCCATCGAGTTCATTCCTAAATTAGCCTTTATCTCCTCATTCCGAGTTCCCTCCTGCCATTGTTCCCACCTGTTTGTACCAGCAATCATTCTTGCTACTTTCATGTCTGTTACTTCTAACTTATGAATAAGATATCCTGAGTCCACCCAGCTTTCGCTCCCGTAAAGCAAAGTTGGTCTGAAAACAGACTGATGTAAAGATAGTTTCATCTGGGAGCTGACTTCCTTCTTACAGAATACTGCTGATCGCAACTGCGAGCTAACTGCATTAGCTTTACTACACCTTGATTCAATCTCACTTACTATACTACCATCCTGGGAGAACACTTGAAATTATCGACCTGTTCTAGCTTTGTATCACCAATTTGACATTTAATTCTGTTGAATTTCTTACCTACTGACATCAGTTTAGTCTTCGAGAGGCTAATTTTCATACCATACTCATTGCACCTATTTTCAAGTTCCAAGATGTTAGACTGCAGGCTTTCGGCACAGTCTGCCATCAAGACCAAGTCGTCAGCATAGGCCAAACTGCTTACTACATTTCCACCTAACTGAATCCCTCCCTGTCATTTTTTTACCTTTCAGTATATGATCCATGTAAACTACAAACAGCAAAGGTGAAAGATTACAGCCTTGTCTAACTCATGTAAGTACCCTGAACCAAGAACTCATTCTACCATCAATTCTCACCGAAGCCCAATTGTCAACATAAATGCCTTTGATTGTTTTTAATAATCTACCTTTAATTCCATAGTCCCCCAGTATAGCGAACATCTTTTCCCTCAGTACCCTGTCACATGCTTTCACTAGATCTACGAAACATAAACACAACTGCCTATTCCTCTCGTAGCATTTTTCAATTACCTGGCACATACTGAAAATCTGATCCTGACAGCCTCTCTGTGGTCTGAAACCACACTGGTTTTCATCCAACTTCCTCTCAACGACTGATCGCACCCTCCCTTCCAAGATGCCAGTGAATACTTTGCCTGGTATACTAATCAATGAGATACCTCGATAGTTATTGCAATCCTTCCTGTTCCCTTGCTTATAGATAGGGGCAATTACTGCTTTTGTCCAATCTGAAGGTACCTTACCAAACTCCACGCTAA
Source organism: Anabrus simplex (assembly GCF_040414725.1). Lineage (NCBI taxonomy): Eukaryota > Metazoa > Arthropoda > Insecta > Orthoptera > Tettigoniidae > Anabrus > Anabrus simplex. The sequence goes on from NC_090270.1 coordinate 275,680,081, forward strand.
TTTTACTACTCTATGAAGCCATTTCATCCCTGCCTTCCCACTATACTTCACCATTTCAGGTCTAATTTCTCATCTATTCCTGCTGCCTTATGACAATGGAGTTTATTTACTATCCTTTCCACTTCCTCAAGCATAATTTCACCAACATCATTTTCCTCCTCCCCATGAGCTTGGCTGTTTGCAACACCACCATGATGATTTCCTTTTACATTGAGAAGATGTTCAAAATATTCCCTCCACCTCTCCAGTGATTCCCTGGAATCTATTATGAGTTCACCTGAATTACTCAAAACACTGTTCATTTCCTTTTTCCCTCCCTTCCGAAGATTCTTTATTAGTGTCCAGAAAGGTTTCCCTGCTGCTTGACGTAGCCTTTCCAGGTTATTACCAAAATCTTCCCATGACTTCTTTTTGGATTCAACAACTATTTGTTTCGCTCTGTTTCTTTCATCTACGTACCAATCCCTGTCTGCCTCGGCCCTTGTTTGGAGCCATTTCTGATAAGCCTTCTTTTTACGTTTACAGGCTGCTCTCACTTCATCATTCCACCAAGATGTTCGCCTTTTCCCATCTTTACACACAGTTGTTCCTAGGCATTCCCTTGCTGTTTCTACTACAGCATCCCTGTATGCCACCCATTCACTTTCTGTATCCTGAACCTGCTTACTGTCTATTGTTCGAAACTTCTCACTAATCATATCCATGTACTTCTGTCTAATTACCTCGTCCTGGAGATTTTCTACCCTTATTCGTTTGCAGACAGATTTCACTTTCTCTACCGTAGGCCTAGAGATACTTAGTTCACTACAGATCAGATAGTGGTCTGTATCATCGAAAAATCCCCGAAAAACTCGTACATTTCTAAAAGATTTCCTGAATTCAAAGTCTGTTAAGATATAGTCTATTATGGATCTGGTACCCCTAGCCTCCCATGTGTAGCGGTGAATAGCCTTATGCTTGAAGAATGTATTCGTAACAGCTAAACCCATACTAGCACAGAAGTCCAGCAAACGCTTCCCATTCCCATTAGCTTCCATATCTTCCCCACATTTACCAATCACCCTTTCATATCCTTCAGTTCTATTCCCAACTCTCGCATTGAAATCGCCCATTAGCACTATTCTATCCTTGCTGTTGACCCTGACCACGATGTCACTCAATGCTTCATAAAACTTGTCAACTTCATCCTCATCTGCACCCTCACATGGTGAATACACAGACACAATTCTTGTCCTAATTCCTCCCACTGACAAATCTACCCACATCATTCGCTCATTTACGTGCCTAACTGAAACTATGTTGCGTGCAATGGTATTCCTGATAAAGAGCCCTACCCCAGACTCTGCCCTTCCCTTTCTAACACCCGTCAAGTACACTTTATAATCTCCTATCTCTTCCTCCTTATCTCCCCTTACCCGAATATCACTTGCTCCTAGCACATCCAGATGCATCCTCTTTGCTGACTCAGCCAGTTCTACTTTCTTTCTTCCATAAGCCCCATTAATATTGATAGCTCCCCATCGAATTCCATTTTGTTTGCCAAGTTGTTTCCAAGGAGTCCCTCGCCTGTCAAATGGGAGTGGGACTCCATTACTCCCATAGGTCCGAGGCTTGCTTAAAGTGTTCTGAGCTCGGTAATTTCATGAAGCAGGATGCTGCCCTACTTGCACATAGTCCAAGTGAGGATCTCTCCTCTAACGGGTTATGGACCACCGGTGAATTGTATAGTCCTAGCCGCCTGAGCACAAGGAGGGCCACGACTCAGAATATGTCCGAGATGCCCACTCCCATTCCATAGCAACTGGTATCCCGACTCTCAGGACCACTTACTAGGCCACTCAGCCGTTGCCCATGGTTCACGAACTAGGACGTGACTACAGTAACCCACAAACATGAACCATTGATGTTTTTAAATTCTATTGAAATTGTAGAAATGTATCCTGATAGTATTCTGGATCCTAATGGTCACCCTCATTGGAGGGCGAGCGATATACACAGTTCAAAAAGATTAGGAAAACTTGTTTTGTAACGTCTGGTATGTGAATATTAATTTGGTGGATGGGGGTTCCAATGGAGACCCTAGCTACTCAGGGTATGTCATATCAAAGTTATACTCCATATGTAGGCATAGCCATGCATTAAACTGTCAGGTGACCCCTCAAGGCAAAGTGAATAGCAGTGCGTCCATGTGTCGTTGTGAGGTACACAGACTACTGCGGTCATTTGAGCATACACATAAACCAGCACGAGGTTCAAGTCGCAAGGGCTGTCACTGTAATCCAGGAAGGATGGACTTTTTGTCGTGTTGCTGTGGATCTGTGTCTCTCTGTTCTTCACTGCTTGTGGAATTGCTACAGTGAGACAGGCCAGTTCACAGGGAGGGTTGGACAAGGTCGTGGATACATGACATTCCCACAGGATGACCGATATCCGACCATCTGTGCGTTGCAGCATCGTTCAGCAACTGCCAGAGAACTGCAACAAGACCTCAGGAAGGTCACTGGATCACGGTGTCTGACCAGACAGTAAAGAACTGGTTAAGAGAAGTGTCCTTACGACCCAGACGACCTGTTTGAGTGCCCCGTTTAACGCAGCAACATCACGCAGCTCGCCTTCTGTTTGCTCGCTCCCACGTCAACTGGCAACTTGGCCAATGGAGACCTGTGCTGTTCAGACGAGTCCATATTTTCCCTGACACAGCGTGATGGACGTCAACATGTATGGAGACGCTGTGGTGAGCAGTACATGCGAAATGTTGTCCAGGAAGGTGATCGATTCGGACAAGGTTCAGTGATGGTGTGGGGTGGCATCAGTATTGATGGCCGTACGGATCTTGTCGTCTGTGGTAATCTTACCGCTGTGGGGTACATAGAGTAGATACTGCTAGAGCATGTGTTGGTTGCTGCATACGGTGTTGGCCCTGAATTTGTACTCGTGCATGACAATACCAGGGCTCATGTAGCATGCATCACCAGGCCTGTCTTGCGAAAACTGGACATTCAAGAGATGGAATGGTCAGCAGTGAGTCCTGACCTTAATACAATTGAGCATGTGTGGGATAGGCTTGACAGAAGTGTTCGTGGGCGTCCTGTTCAACCACAGATTCTCCAAGACCTCGAACAGGCTCTCATTGAAGAATGAGACCTGATACCGCAACATGACCTCCGTCGACTTATACGGAACATGCCACGTAGGTGCCAAGCTGTGATAAATGCTCGTGGAAGACATACACCATACTGAAGATCTCCAGTTGTTAAAAAATTCACCCTGGACGACTGTTATCACTTTGTTTTCGCCCCTATTTGGACATTTCTGTTTGTGTTCTGAAAATGAACGCAAATCCATCGTTGTTCTTTTGTATACTTCAACATCATACCTGCCAACCCTTCCGATTTACCCGGAAACTTTCCGGTTTTTAACTCGTCTTCCGATTTTCCGATTTATTTTTACTTCTTCCGATTTTTTACTAACATAACCTCTAGTACCTCCGATACTCTTCCCCTTCGATAAAGGATAAATTCTTACGTACTTGTGTAATTTACGAAACCTCATTTTCAAGCGTATTTATTTGTTGCTTTATTTCGTGAGTGTTTCTTCCTTCGCATTCGTGTATCGTGTTTCCCGCTCACCACAACAGCGTGTGCGCTGTATGCAGCTGGGGATTCGGGGCGGCAATCGTCCTGCAAGCAAGAGGCTATAGCGCGCGCTAGCGACTCAGTTAATCGGGACGAAAGAATGAGTTTATTGTTCTGTTCGCACGCTGTTGACATTGTTTCTGTGCGCAGTTTCGTCGTCCCCTCTCTGTCAAAGTCGTTTGTTAATAATGTATGGGACATATTGAATTGTTTTGCATGTGGTAGTTTCGCTTATTTAAGTGCAAAATTTTAATGAATTGAATGTTTTCAAGGGGGTTCTTGTCGGTGACAGTTTCTGGCATTTTCTTTTCTCGTTATGGCCAAAAAAATATAACAAACGTTATCTCCAAGTGTTCAGAGATAACTATAAATTTCCGTTCATTTTACCGTCTAAGGGAAACTACCGTATTTTTCGCGTAATTAACGCCCTTGCATAATTTACGCATCCCAATATTTTTGGGTCCAAAGTGGAGAAAAAGAAATGTTCACGTATTTGACGCACCCACAACTTCGAACATCCATCACTCAGCTCCGGATGCGTTTCGAAATAAAGATGCCAACTACTCAAATAGCAGGCTTCCTATCGCCAAGCAGGCATTCCACACACAGGGCAACGTGCTGTTATTAGCCGTCAGGAAATCCCACTGCACTAGTTTTACGAGTGTTTCGGGTATGGGACATTCTGTGATCTCAAAATTGTTTGTCAGTCCACAGTATTCCAGTAATACTGCATCATACAAACTCGCGGTGATCATTTACGTCGAAACATACGGGAATAAAGCAGCGGGCAGCAAGTATTCAGTGTCCAAATGAAACGTGCGCTACCGCGGTGACAGAAGTGCACTTCAAGCGGCCAACAAGTCTCCCGAAGCATTTCGCGGACCAAAAAGCGGCAAGTTTCAGCAAGTAGAGGATTATCTGCTTAAATATATGATTTTGTTGCGCAATGTTGGATAAGCCATTTCTCACGAAATGCTGTGTTTTAAAGAATGCGAAATAGCCGCGGCACATGGAATCAGTATCTCGGATTTGAAGGTTAGCCGAGGCTTGATTAATTTTCTGAAGAGAAATGAACTTTCTCTTCGACGAAGAACAACATTATGCCAAAAAAAGACGAATGATTTCAACCATTGGCATCGCTTTGTGATTGAGAAGCGTGAAATGAAGGAATATTTGATCTCCCTTTATAGGAACCGCACGTCAGACGCCAATCAGTCTCCGTACGCCTCAAAGTCGAACAATCGATAAGAAAGGAACGTATAGTGTTATCGTACGCGCTATCGGAAGCCAAAAACAACGATGTACTGCAATGCTTGCTGATGGCAGAATGCCTAAAGCAAAATTTCCGCGAGTGATCCACGTTCGTATTCAACAGAAAAGGTGGATGGACACGTCACTCGTACAAGATTGGATACGAACGGTTTGGGGTAATATAGCAGGGTCCCTCCTTCGATGCCCGGCTCTTCTCGTTTGGATAATTTTCTTTTTTTTCGGTATGCCATTCAGGTCGTATTTTCAGCTCGTAATGAGAGGAATATTTTCTAGTGTCGGTACTTCAAACCCACGTGTGTAACTTACCTAATGTACCCTTTTTGACTTTTCAGAAAAAATCTCATTCCGGAATTTTACGCTGTATGACGATAATTGCAAATGAGTTGAACCAATTGTCTTTATATTATATTTGATGTATCTTTTAAATGTAAATGAATTAAAAATAATTTGTAAAGATCTGAATTCCTTGAATAATTTACGCATCCGCAGTTTTCGCCTGTATTTTTCGTCAAAAAAGTGCGTTAATTACGCGAGAAAATATGGTATTATAGATTTTGTTGTGTGTGTCGGTGTGACATAAATATTATTATTCGTATGTAAGTGTCATAAATGAGAGTGATTAGGTACATTTTCTTGTAACCATTTTTATGTTTTCTTAGTTTAAGATTTTAAATTTAATGATCAATTCGCATTGTAACTGTAGATATGAATGCCTTTTATCCTGACGTATTTTCACGTAGACTGTGGTGAAATATACGTGATGAAATCCAAGAATTAAAAAATCTTCCTATTTTTGGGTTCTAAAAGTTGGCAACAGTAAAGAATACAGATTTAGTTGGTAATATACAAAGGGCACTAGGAAAGTTTTGCAATACACAAAAACGGTTGGCTGGACACCCCTGTTATGGTGAGGGATGAAAAGAGGGGTGAAAACCGGTCTAGAAGAAAGCATGGCGTGATCTTCACACCAGTTGTTACCAAGCAGTGGGATTGAAAGCAAGTTAAGATGTCAGTGTGATCTAAAGGCGAATATCGTGCAATTATCCGCCAGTTTTGCTCGTGGATTAATTGTTGACCCGTGCCTGGAGAAAATTACTTCTGTGCTGGGGAAAGACTGTCCACATCAGACAACAATTTTCCGCTGGTACAAAGAGTTCCAGAGGGGAAATTTGGGGGTTGAAGACAATCCTCGTTCTGGGCGACCGTCTGAATCAGTGACTGAGGAAAACATTGAAGCTGTGAGGAAAATGTTTCAGCAAGAGAGGTGGTTGACATATCGGCAGGTGGAAGAGACCCTCCACATCCCTGCACCAGCTATTCATTCAGTTCTACACGACAATCTCCATGTTAGAAAGGTTTGTTCCTAGTGCCCCATTCACTTTCAGAGGAACAAAGGGCACATCATGTGAAATGGTGCCAAAAAATGCTACAACAGTTTGAAAATGGGATTTCGCTTAACGTCAATAGTATGGTTACAGGTGACGAAACTCGGCTTTATTATTACGATGTCCCATCAAAATCCCAAAACAAGGTATGGCTGTTTGAATATGAGGGTACTCCTGTGACTGTGCGAAAGTCAAGGTCAGTGAAGAAAAGGATGATTAAATGATTGGAGTATTCTTCACTAAACGGGGCATCCTGACTCGGGTTGTGCTAGAAACACAAAGGACAGTTACTGCGAAGTGGTACAGTGAGACATGTCTGCCTCATGTCAACCAGGCTCTCAAGCAGCTCCGTCCAAGGTCACGGCTCAGCACTTAGCTCTTGCATCACGACAATGCTCCAGCACATCATGCTAATGTAACGATGGATTTTCTTGCCAGATCAGGGTTGACTGTGCTTGATCACCCTCCATACAGTCCTGATCTTGCCCCATGTGACTTGCACTCTTCCCAGAAGTGAAGATGAAGCTGAAAGGGCGGCGTTTTGCATCCGACGAGGAGCTTCTGGCAGCACGGGATCAAGAGTGCGAAAATGTAACCGAAGAAAAGTGGCAGAGTTAGTTCAGTGACTGGTTTCGACGTATGGAGAAGTGTATTGAGTGTGGTGGAAATTATTTTGAAAAACACTAAAGTGTTCACTCACATTGCAAAACTTTCCTAGTGCCCTTTGTACCTGGGTGTGAGGTATTGTGGAGTATGGCATACGTTCAAAAACATGTTCCCATAATTTTTTTGAACTGTGTATTATTTCTTTAATAAATCTTTCTCTTTAGTAAAATATATTATGAGGTGCAGGTAGTAGAATATATTGTGTAATACTGAAAATATCATTTCACTAATGATTTGTAAGAGACTAATTGTGGTTGCTCAAGGCAGTCACCAGTTAACTAATAAATGTGAATTTGTGTATGTTTATTGCTGTTCAAATGTGGCTACTGAGAAGAAGTTGCCTGAAAATTATTCTGGTGGATGAATTGTGCATGTTTTAACCATTGCCCATTTATTATTTAATATTTTAATTATCTCTTGAAAGGTATGAATCAATTGGTGGCATTTAAGGTTTCACTATGCTCTGGCTAATCTTTCTTGTATTGTGTAGGGCGAAAGAAGGTTAACCTGAAGATAAACGTGCCTGATGAGCCTCCTCCAGTGTGAGTTTCTCAAATTTTTTACATTAAAATTCACACTGCTATAGAAATGTTTATTTAATACTCACCATTGATATTTATTTATGGTTTTCAGAACTCCTCCACGAAATTTGGACAAGAGAACTACCATCACCATTGGAGAGAAGACTTTTGTTGTAGAGGCTGATGACTTGGAAAAAATCTCAGACCTTGGCCGTGGGGCATATGGAGTGGTAGAAAAAATGCGGCATATTCCTAGTGGGACTATTATGGCTGTTAAAGTTAGTTTTATTTCTCTCTTTAATATTTTTAATAACTAAATGTAAGTGCTCAGGTAAGAAAGCTAACAGGAACAAAACATATACTATGGCATACTTTGTGAGAGGGGGGGGGCTAGGGGAAGAGAGATAAGAGTGCTACAATGGAGACCTGAGCACCAGCTACGTGTCCTTCACTGGGAATCCCTCAGAGCAAGAGGATACCTTCCTATCATGTTCCATAAGTGCAGGATTCATCCAAGCTTTTTTGTTTAATCTCTTCAGTTATTTGTATACAGGGGTCTGAAGCAATTATTATTATTATTATTATTATTATTATTATTATTGTTGTTGTTTATTTTCCACTAGTTGTAGGTACAATTTAGGGATGGTGAATGGAGAAAGGGCATAGCCCCGCATACACGAACGTGCCTCCATCCCCACTTAAAATTACAATATTAAAATATAAAATTATATTCTACATACGGTGCTTATATGTATAGTTACTGTTTTTACATAGGCATATTTACATAATATTTACAAGACCTGTTCAACATTCACGTAATTGGACACACTCTCTCTCTCTATCTCTCCTTCCCTCTAGAATCCCACATATACTTTAGCTAGGCCGGCTCACTCATACGCACATACAATCTCACTCACTCGTGATCCCATAAACTTTCATCCGTCCACCCACGCATACTGAACATTCACACCGTAGAAATATTATGTTGTGTACAGAAGGTTTCGTAATATATACATCCTTTTTACTTCTTTACAAAAATTTTCTGCAGGTATTTCTTTTATCTGTGGAGAGAGTTCATTCCACAGGTGAGCACAACGAATAAAGAAGCCACTTTGATATGACGCTGTTCTTGCAAATGTAGGGAAAAGGGACACATCTCGACCTCTTTGAGCAGAATGATAGTTCAGCTGTAAGCGGTTGAAAGGGTTTATATGAATGTTACCAGCAAGGGATTTTCTCAGAAAAGCAATATCTAATTTTTTACAGAGGGTTGAGTAATTAGTCATTCTGCTCGGCGTTGAACTCCCTCTAGTTTCATCATGTTCTCCGCTGTAGTAGGGTGCCAGGAAGGAAGCCTGTATTGGCTGTACGAATGACAAATAGGCTGTCAACTGCTTTCTTCCTGGCTCCCAGTAGAGATCTGCGGATTAATTCCAAGACTCAGTATGCTTTGCACCTTTTTCCTCAACGTGCTTCTTCCATTTTAAATTGCTGCAAATGTGAATGCCAAGCAATTTTATTGAACTGCAAGGCATCAGGTTTTTACCACACAGTGAAATTTGGTGTTGTTACCGTGATCTTGCTCTAGTTAAATGAATATATTTACATTTCTGTACATTTATAGACATTCTATTTATTTTGCTCCACAGAGCCACATTAACCAGGGGCCTATTCCACGAATGAACTTTGCAACTTTTCACTTTGCACTTTTCAGTTCAAATTTTGTTCCACCATCGCTTTTCAGATTTAGCTTGCAAAGTGAAAAGTTAGGAATCTTTTCACTTTTCAAGCCTGTTATGTTCCTCCATTGGTACAGAAATGCAAAGTGCAAAGAAATGAAGTGAAAAGTTTTCATAAATCTTGCAAAGAGATGATTCCCTTTTCATATGTTAATTAACAAGTATGTACACTAGTTTCTTGGCGTAGAATTTGGTTTAGTGATATAAACATGTTACGGCGTGAGCTTTTATTAGCATCAAGTGAGGACAGTGATGAAGAATCCAATAAGAGAACGTACAAAGACGAGATTAATTTTCATAACCTCATTTCGACGGACTTTCGCGAGTGATTTCGTATTACCCCAACACAGGCTCACTATATTCTTGAAATGATCGGACATTTATTGAAACATGTAACAAAAAGAAGTCAATCCCTTTCCAGAAAAGAACAAATTCTGATATGCTTACATTGGTTAGTAAATGGTGCCCAGCTGCACGGTGTAACACCAATGCATGGGACATCAAAATCAATTATTTGCGAACTGTTACCAAAGTCGTAGATGTTATAGTAAATGTAATATTTCCTAACAGTACGTTGGCCTGATAATCCACTCAATATAGCGACGACATTTCTAATGAAGGGTGAATTTCCTTCTGTGTGTGAATGTGTTGACGGCAGCCTACTCTTGTTAATATTGATGTCATAATTTGAGAGGTGAGAAGTTGTCGAAAAAGGATGTCACGTTTCTCCTTGACAACTTCCAGCACAGCCAGCTACTTGTAATAACCTTTTTTCCCATGATAAAAACTTAAACGGTACGACAATTATACCGTCGTATTCGCCGCAAAAAGTAAAGCATTAAAATCGTAGAGTATTAAGCCTATACAGTTTGCTCATGGAATAAACTTGATCGGATCACTCATTCGCACAGACTTTTCACTTTGCGAAAAAATTGAAAAGTACAACCTAGACCATGGTGGAACAGAAAGACTTTGCACTTTGCAAAATTTGAAAAGTTAAAAGTGCAAAGTTGAAAAGTTGCAAAGTTCATTCGTGGAACAGGCCCCAGATCTGACTGTAACTTGTTTACGTCGTTCTCATTGCGAATGTCTCAGCGTATTGTGCCATAGATGACTATACACAACCTGGCAGATCCAGTGTGAATATCATGTACAGAAGCGGCCCTATCACACTACCTTGAATCGCACCCGAGGTAACTATAGTTTGTTCTGACCTGGCCCCACTGAACACAATGCTGTGCGTCTGACCTACCAGGAATGATCAAAACCAAGAATGCAGGTTGCCTTGAATGCTATACTTGTTAAGTTTTAACAACAGTTGTTCTTGAGGTATCTGATCAAAGACCTTACTCCAGTCAAGAGTCAAGAGTTACGCAGTCCACTTGGGATATATTCGACTCGTCCAGGGAATGTTGCCACTCATCAATTACTATTGTTAAAAGTGTAGTGAGGTGTGGCTGATTTATCCTGTCATTAGTGGCTTTTAGAGTTTTCCCCACCATACTACCACAAGCAGTAATACTTCCTTTGTGTCCTTTATCCCTACAGTGGAGAGTGATGTTGAAGCCAGTGGCCTGGAAAACCTGGCTTCAGCATTATGCACATTATTTGACTGGAAGGGAAGGCAGTGTCCTGAAAAGAGTACTGGTTTACTCTTCATTTTACACATAATTTGACTGAAAAGGAAAGCAGTATCGTGGTAAAGATATTGGTTTCATCCTTATTGTACACATTATTTGACTGGAAATGCTTTGAAAATTTTCAGTGTTATCTGCCATTCTGAAATGAAATGATCGTAAAGTTATTTATTTCCCTCCGTACATGATTCTGTGTGTTCTGGTATCGTTATGAAGCTTTAGGGCCAACTGTTCAAAACTTTTTCATTTCTTACTTAATGAGCTTGCATGGAACTGCCAATTACCTTGGTTTTGTGAAAACAGTCTTAAAATACACTTGTTTATTGAACAGGTTTTGTCATATGTTTCTCATAACTGTAGGATTTCACATACAGTAAAACGTTGTTAAAATGTTTCTTTAGAGGACAAGGGAAGAGAACTTGTTAAATGAGAAAATGTACTATCGAATTTGCGAATAAGAACTATCCAACAGGGATATTGAAACACTTGGTAAGTTTTTTCATCATGCACGCTGTATGTTGTATATGTGCGGGTATTACTAAGTCTAGTCAAAAACATCATTGTAAAATCATACAACTTCCATAACACACATTTTACACTTGAGAATACCTTGTAGTGTTCAGTTGAGATCTGTTAAATGGACTATTCTTAGAGCCCTGCGCAGATATACAAAATAATATCCGCACTTCTTTCATCTGCATCCGTGAACGATTATCTGCAGATATTGTAAATATTTAACTACAGTATATTACACCCAAGGTATTGAAACGGTTAGATCTGTTAACATAATCCAATATGTCCGACACCTGGCACCAGATACCCTACAGTCACAGGTTTATGAGGAATATTTTCTCTTGCGACAGCTACCGGCGTATTGACCTTTGTGCCTTCCTTCCATTAACTCTTAGAATACCAGAGAGCGCAAAAGCGTTCCTCGGTGAGCGAGCGAAAATTGCTGGGAACGCATAGCACTCCTTACGCAAGCAGTTTTATATTTGCTTGTAGTTCTCGGTTTTCGGACAGATAGCAGCACAATACACGTAATCTAGATTCTTTGGAACCTGTAGTTTCTAAATCTACCACAACTATCACGCCAGTTGCTGTATTTACGGAGATATTTTTTCAAAGCGACCTATATACTGTACACCGAAAGGTTTGCGAGTGGGAAAATGGACTCTGCCGCGCGCGATGTGTTCCAGAACGATGACGATTTAGCTGAATATATTAACAGAGTCTGTGCCGATGACGATTATATTGAGTCTGATGAAGATGTAGCTATATCAGGGTCATGTAATTATGATGTTGGTGATGTTACTTCAGAGACAGGAAGTGAGTGTAGCGATGACATTCCACAGTACAATAAACCTCGTGGTATTGTCATTAGCGAAAGTGACAGTGATGCTGATTCGGAAAGTGACATAAATGAAGACAGTGTAGGTCATGATGCAGGCAGTAATAACAACAATGCCTATATGCATGATACAGTGTTCAGTGAAGTTTCAGTTGGAATTCGGTTCGAGCCCTCCCCGCTGTATCTCGAAACACCCGGTCCTAAAATTGTCCCTTCCGCTGATGTAGAGCCTGTGCAGTATTTTGACCTGTTCTTTACTGTATATATTTTGAATTTAATTATGAAGGAAACTAGCAGGTACGCAAATCACTTCCTCTCTTCTCTAAAGCCACTGTCGCCCCATTCAACAGCTCGAGAATGGAGACCTGTTACTGTCACAGAAATAAAAGCCTTTGTGGCAGTATTATTGGAAATGGGTATTACAAGAAGGCCAACTATACTTTCATACTGGTCGACTAATTCAAGACAGATTCCTTGGTTCGGTACTATGTTTTCCTGCAATAGATTTCAGTTAATTCTGAAATTTTTCCACCTTATTGACAATAGTACGATCTTTCCACCTGGCCACCCTAAATATGATCCATGTGCAAGATTTCAGCCAATAGTTGACCATGCCAATACACTGTTCCGGTTTCACTACACACCTCATCAGCAATTGAGTGTAGATGAATCGTTAGTGGGCACTAAATGCCATTCATCTCTGATGCAGTAACTCCCAAATAAGAAGCATCATAGGTGGGGCATTAAGTTTTGGATGATTTTTGACTCTGTCATCAATTACTGCCTGGGGTTTTATTGCTACAGAGGGGCAAAGAGTGATGTAGACAAAGAGAAAATTAAGAAGTTTGGCTTGGGACATGTAGTAGTTCATACATTAGTGACTATGGGAAACTATTTGAAGAAAGGCTATAACATTTTCACTGACAATTTTTTTACCAGCATTCCTTTGGCCAAATACCTATTTAAAAATGGCACTTACCTAACAGGCACCCTCAGACGCAACAGAAAAGATATTCCGCAGGGACTGAAAGGAAAGTTTGGTGTAGGACAAAAGTATTTTCGGAAATGAGATTCTTGTTGCTGGGTACCGGAAAATAAAATCACAGAAAAATCCAGTGCTTCTTCTGTCTACATCCTGCACAGCACACACTGAAACAACAGTCAAGAGACGTCAAGGACAGCAGGTTGAAGTAAGAAAGCCATCTGTAGTCCTCGAATATAACAAATCAATGGGGGGAGTTGACGCATCAGACATGATGCTGTACACATACTTTGACGAGCGGCGAACACTAAAATATGGCAAGAAGGTGGTATTTTGTATCTTTGCGTGAATGGTGCTGAATTCGTACTTGATTTATAAACAGAATACTTCTAGTAAAGTTATGACGCAGCTCAAGTTCACTTCCTCCATAGTAGAATCAGTAGAAAAGGAATGGATCCAAGAGAAAAACCTAATAAACAATGCCTTACCCAAGCTAAATCCACTTAGGAAAGGTGAACTTTTGGTGAAATTAGATGGCAGGTTATTCAAAAGATGCGTTGTGCGCAGCAAAAAAGATGGAGGGCCAGTAAAAAGATCACGAACTGCCTGTTCCAAGTGTATGAAGGGTCTTCATGGCATCTGCGTAGGGTATCACAAGTGTTATAAGTGAACCAGCATGAAATGTGTACATTTGTATATTGAAATAAAATATTTTTTAAATTAGAAACCTTAGTGCCTAGGATATTGAAATTTTACAGATAGTGAACCAAGAGCATGTATTTGCAGACAATATTTTTCAGTGCATAATTTTAATTTTGATTTGTGTTTCTTTATCTCAATTTTGACTTTACAATTTTCATTTTGATAATTATTAAACTATTATTTTTCTATATTTTATAGCATTAATATAACATAGGTTGTGAATTTAAAAACATGTAAAGCAACTCCTTTTCTATGATAAGTAAAAATTTTGAAGGCATGTCTTCAATAATAATCAAGTTATAATGATTTTACCTCCCGATGGTATCACCTCCTTGACGAAGGCAAAATACATTTTACCGGGTGTTTTGGAGGCTTGCGTGTTCAAATGATCCTTAGAGCTATGTCGGCGGGAGCATATGCTCCTGGTAGGGCCACCCAAGCCGGACAGGTCTAAAGTGATGATCCAGACTAAGAGTGATTCCCTGGTCCTCCAGGTTGGGGGTTGGTACGTGGTGCTAACAACTCCACTACCACAAAACTACATATTGTTCAGATACCAAATCAAGATAACCAGACGGTCCCAAACTTACGACGACTAAAGCGTGCTAAATGGCAACAATACGGATATATTGGAACATGGAATGTGAGAAGTATCTTTCAGGCTGGGGCTAGTAGAAAATTGGAGGAGGAATTATTTATATATCAGATAGATGTGGCAGCATTACAGGAGATAAGATGGAAGACAATCAAGGTGACAGTTTTACAGCACTATATTTTGTTCAATAGTGGGGAGGAAGAAAATAGAATAGGAACAGGGTTTATGGTCAAGAAATCAGTCAGTCATAATGTGATTGAATATGAAGCAATAAGCCCCAGACTATGCCGGTTAAGATCGAGAGGGAGATTTGCCAACATATCACTAATTAGTGTCCATGCCCCAACAGAGGATGCTGAAGAAGAAGAGAAAGAACAGTTCTATGAAAAAAATGGAGCAAGTATATGACAAGTTGCCCACTTATGATGTTAAAGTTGTCCTAGGGGATTATAATGCCAAAGTAGGCAAAGAGAAAGGAAACCACCCCATGGCAGGATATCACAGTAAAGACCAAGAATCCAATGAAAACTGGTAGAAATTGGTTGACTTTGCCTTTAGCAAGGAGCTGGTGATTAAGAGCACATGTTTTCCTCATAAGGAGATCTATAAAGAGACATGGATATCACCGGATGGTCTGACAAAGAACCAGATAGACCATGTGCTGATAGATGTGCAACATACCTCCAATATAATGGATGTGAGAAGCATGCGTGGCGCAGACAGTGATTCAGATCGCATACTGGCGAGGATCAAGTTCCGAGAAAGACTGGCAATTAAACCCAGGGACAGAGCTGAGCAGAGCAAGATCTGTAATGTAGAACTGTTAAGGGATGAGAAGAAGGAGGAAGAGTATAGAGACCAGCTGCAAAGAAAGCTACAGATGGGCAGAAACGGAGATGTGGACATCAACACAATGTGGGAGGAAACCAAGCTAGCAATAAATACAACGGTGCAGGAAGTACTTGGAGAGAGAAGGAAACAGAGTAGAAATAAATGGTATAACGAAGTGGATAAGGTTCTTGAAGAGAGAAATCTTGCCCGACAAAGAATGCTACAGAGACCCACACAAAATAATATGCAAGTCTTTAAAGAGAAACGGAGAATAGCAAAGACATTGATAAGGAACCAGAAAAGAATAGAAGAAAGGGAGAGATTGGATGAAATGCAGAAGAATTTTGAAAGCAAACAAGGTAGAAAATTCTTCCGTGGGGTTGGACAAGTAAAGAAGGGATATCAACCTAGAGTGAATATGCTTAAGGATGGGCCTGATAGACTCATTGTTGGGAAAGAACAAATTCTGGAAAAATGGGCAAAACATTTTGAAACATTACTTTCTGTCAGACCAATAAATGAAGAAAGAGAAGGATCAGGCCATATGGAAACTTCAGAGAGAGATGAGGAGGGTGAATATGGAGATGAGTGTGAGGGGGAAGAGAGGAATGAGGAGAATGGAGATGAGGATGAAGATGATATGGGATCACCATCGATTGAAGAAAAAAGAGAAATTATAAAACAATTGAAGAACAGTAAAGCCCCAGGGAATGACCTCATAACGGCAAAAATGGTAAAACATGGAGGAGAAGTGTTGGTGAAGAAAATACACGAGATAATTGAAAAGGTATGGGAAACAGGTACAATGCCAGAGGACTGGACACTAGCAAATATATGTTCTATACATAAGAAGGGGTCACGCATGCAATGCAAGAATTATCGAGGTATATCCTTACTGAGTATAGTATACAAAATCCTCTCTACAACCATAACAAAGAGAGTTAGTAGTAGAGCAGAAAGAATTATAGGGGAGTACCAAACTGGTTTCAGACCTGGAAGATCGACAATGGACCATATTTTCACCATGAGAATGACTCTGGAAAAGACATGAATACAACGTTCGACTAGGAGATCTTTTTATAGATTTTAAACAAGCCTATGACAAAGTTAAAGATCGACATTGTGAGAAAAAATGAAGGAGTTTAAATTCCCACAGAAGTTAATAAAATTGACTAAGATGACCCTGGAGAACAGCAGAAGTCAGGTAAAAGTGCAGGGAAGTCTGTCAAGATCTTTCAGAACCGAAAAAGGCCTAAGGTAGGGAGACCCTTTATCACCAGTGTTATTTAATCTAGTGTTGGAGAAAGCTGTAAGATCAGTAACTACTAATCCGGGTGGTAATATTTACAATAGACTGATCCAAATTTTGGCTTATGCAGATGATGTGGTGATATCTGCTAGAAGTAACGAGGCACTTACAACTGCCTTGAGGGAGCTGAAAAATGCGGCTGGGTCCTTGGGATTGGAGATAAGTGAGGCTAAATCTAAATATATGGTAACAGAGAGAAATCGAAGGAACACTGAAAAACTCTCAAGTGGATGGTTACACCTTTGAAACAGTAGATAGCTTCACATATCTTGGCTCAGTAATAACATCAGAAAATTAAGTTGAGACAGATATTGTAAATCGAATCAAGGCTGCCAACAGATCATACAGGGCACTGTATCCTCTTCTGAGAAGTAAAAACTTAAGCAGGAAATTAAAACCGACTCTCTACACAACAATAATTAAACCAGTGCTTATGTATAGGAGTGAGGCATGGGTATTGACTGAGGCCACAGAGAGGAGATTAAATGTGTGGGAAAGGAAAGTACTGATGAAGATATTTGGACCAGTGAAGGGGAGATTTATGGAGAATCAGAACAAATGAAGAAATAAGATTATTGTATAAGGAGCTGGACTTGGTGACATCAGTCAAAATGAGACGAATTGGATGGCTGGGGCATGTACAACGGATGGAGGAGGGAAGACTTCCAAGGAAAGCACTGATAGGACACCCTGGAGGCAGGAGAAGGAGAGGTCGGCCCCGGATGAGATGGCTGGAGGATGTGGAGACTGATCTGAGGACCGTTGGAGTCAGGAGGTGGTGTAGGCGTGCTGAAGACCGGGACGACTGGAGGGCCGTGGTCAAGGAGGCCAAGGTCCTTAAAGGACCGTAGAACAAGGGAGTAAGTAAATAATGATTTTACTGACACATTGCAATTTCTTAAAAAAAAAAAAAGAAAGAAAGAGCCTGGTATTCTTCGCGTAGACCACCTATAAGCGACTGGTACTAAAAGGGTTAATTGCAGGCAGGAGCCTGTTAGGCTTAGGTCAGATTTATGGCTTTATGGACTCAAGGCTCTTTATACATCATCATTTTCCCATACCACTGTGAAGGGTCGCCTAACCGCAAGCAAAAATAAGAGTATACCTGAGTGAAAATCAATAAACATCATTATTTAGTAATTACAGTAGAAGTCAGTTATAGCGAGAATTCATAACAGCAAAAAATTTACTGTCTATAGCGTATTGTTATTATATCCGATTTTTTGTAAAAGTTGGGAAAACCTCCATACACATTAAAATCAGTCTGAAACTTCAATCAGTTTGTTCAAAACTTGTGTTTTCATGGATAATATCCACGCTACGGCTTACTTGTTTGTTATTTTTCGAAATCTGATACGTGAAAGTGTATGTTTAATTTCATTCTGAAAAATACATATTACCGTATTTCTCCGAATCCAAGAACACTTTTTCCTTCAAACATAATCAGGCTTAAAAAGTGCTTTGTAAAATCATATGAAGGTTTTTCTTATACAGTACGCATTTGTAGACGCTGAACATTGGCTTTAGTTATGCTGTATTTTTATGCGGCTGTACAATTATGCTTTATTTCAGCGGGTTTAATAACCATTAACTTAAAATTGGCATCATAATATCGAAGAGAACTTGTTGAAAATTTGCCGGCAATACATATTCCACGCGTCTCTACAATACGACGATCCATCAGGAAAATATTCTTGCTTACTAAAAATCCGTTACTTTCACTCAGCATCAGATATAACTGGCTTCTAGCGATGTATAGGCCTAATGATATAGATGTTGATTCCCATAGGGAATCTGAAATATTTGTCCTGAATGAGTAAATTTATAATACCAATATAAATGGTCCGTTATTGGACATTATAAATTTTCCAGCCAACTCATTCCCGGTTGCCAGCGTTTCGCCCTCATGTGCTAGGTTGGGCTCATCAGTTGGTACCTAGCACTCCTACCAAGACGCTAGCTTGTGCATGCCGTGGAGGCCATTGCGTAGGCTACCTGGAGCCACCGGCAGTGCCAGTGCACTATGAGAGACTGTCTCTTTACAGAAAATTGATGCCTGCTTGGCTATCAGATGATATAGATGTTGATTCCCATAGGGAATCTGGAAAATTTCCAAGGATAATGTCCAGACAGGGGAGATGGGTAATACTAAAGAAGTATTCAAATTTACCTATGATTACAATGACATTTACAGTAAGATACAAAAGTTGAAAACTAGAAAAGCAGCTGGAATTGATAAGATTTCTGGGGATATACTAAAGGCAATGGGTTGGGATATAGTACTATATCTGAAATACTTACTTGATTATTGTTTGGTTGAAGGAGCTATACCAAATGAATGGAGAGTTGCTATAGTAGCCCCTGTGTATAAAGGAAAGGGTGATAGACATAAAGGTGAAAATTACAGGCCAGTCAGTTTGACATGCATTTGCATGTAAGCTTTGGGAAAGCATTCTTTCTGATTATATTAGACATGTTTGCAAAATTAATAACTGGTTTGACAGAAGGCAGTTTGGGTTTAGGAAAGGTTATTCCACTGAAGCTCAGCTTGTAGGATTTCAGCAAGATATAGCAAATATTCTGGATTCAGGAGGCCAAATGGACTGTATTGCGATTGACCTATTGAAGGCATTTGATAGGATAGATCATGGAAGACTACTGGCAAAAATGAGTACTATTGGACTAGAAAAAAGAGTGACTGAATGGGTGGCTATATTTCTAGAAAATAGAAAGAGAATTAGAGTAGGCAAAGCTTTATCTGACCCTGTAATAATTAAGAGGGGAATTCCTCAAGGCAGTATTATTGGACCTTTATGTTTTCTTATATATATCAGTGATATGAAGAAGTGGAATCAGAGATACGGCTGTTTGCAGATGATGTTATTCTGTACAGAGTAATAAATAAGTTACAAGATTGTGAGCAGCTGCAGGGTGACCTCGATAGATGGATGGTGGGCAATGGTATGATGATAAACGGGGTTAAAAGTCAGGTTGTGAGTTTCGCAAATAGGAAAAGTCCTCTCAGCTTTAATTACTGCGTTGATGGGGTGAAAGTTCCTTTTGGGGATCATTGTAAGTACCTAGGTGTTAATATAAAAAAATACCTTCATTGGGGTAATCACATAAATATGATTAATAAAGGGTACAGATCACTGCACATGGTTATGAGGGTATTTAGGGGTTGTAGTAAGGATGTAAAGGAGAGGGCATATAAGTCTCTGGTAAGACCCCAACTAGAGTATGGTTCCAGTGTATGGGACCCTCACCAGGATTACTTGATTCAAGAACTGGAAAAAATCCAAAGACCTTGATAGTTGTTGCAATCCTTCCTGTTCTCTTGCTTATAAATAGGTGCAATTACTGCTTTTGTCCAATCTGAAGGTATCTTATGCCTAATGCTCACGGTAAAATGTTTCATAAAATTTGTTGTACAATTAATTTTATAAAAATTTGATGAAAATAAGTTGTGTTGCTCACGCTATAATTATTTTATAAAATCGGTGGAAGCATCAGGATGGCCATCTATGAACTCACTTCTGAAATAAGATGTGTATGTGCTGCCATCTATCAATAAACTTTTAAACCAAGAATCAGCTGTTCAACTTGCAGTGTGTTTGAGAGTATGGCTCCAACAAACAAAGTAAAACTTGCTGCTTTAGCTGCAATTATATGTTTTACAGTGGTAAAAAGGAAGAAAAGGAATGCCAGGAAATGCTGGACTCGGGATTGGATAAAAAGAAGAGAAGAAGGTAGAGGACTGCTGTCCTTGGTCGGAAATTAGTTGAGGTTAGAAGACCAGCATTCATATAGGAATTCGGCGATTGTATTTTCTGCCTCTCTTCTTGCATTTCTGTTGTGGTGAAGTGGTTTTTTCAAGTTCGTACAAACAAGGATATTTCTGGTAGTCGTCAGTAAAACACTAACAGCTTCCTTAGTCCACCCGGATGCTGCCATTTTAGAAAGAAGTGTTTGTTTACAATCGAGCTCACAATCTTCTCACTACATAGCGCCAGCATCATCGTGATGTCAGCTTCGCTGATTGGTTCGTTTCTTAAAATTAATTTTACGGAATAGGACATGTCCTATTTTATGAAAAGTTTTATCAAAGATTTTATAAAACTTGAATTTGACCGTGAGCAACAGGCATTACCAACACTCCATGCTAATCGTACTACTCTATGAAGCCATTTCATCCCTGCCTTCCCACTATACCTCACCATTTCACGTGAGCTTGGTTGTTCGCGACCTCACCAGGAAGATTTCCTTTTACATTGAAAAGATTTTCAAAATATTCCCTCCACCTATCCAGTGATTCCCTGGGATCCATTATGACAATCTATTATGATTACGCAAGACACTGCTCATTTCCTTTTTCCCTCCCTTCTTAAGATTCTTTACTACTGTCCAGAAAGGCTTACCTGCTGCCTTTCCAGGTTACTATCAAAATCTCCCCACGACTTCTTTTTGGATTCAACAACTATTTTTTTCGCTCTGTTTCTTTCATCTGCGTACAATTCCGTCTGCCTTGGCCCTTGTTTAGAGCCATTTCTGATGAGCTTGCACATTTAAATCAAAAATAAAATACATGGATACGTTTACAAGCATCTGATAAAATATTTGCTGTTTGCGTCTAAAAACGAGGATGAAAAACCAACTTATTCTTTGGTGTTCTTTGAATAGCAAAATTAAGAAAGTACAAAGACAGTATAGTCAAAAATTAAACATGTGGACCTATTTAAAACATCGTATAAAATTCTTATTGAATTGCGCCTAAAAAGAGGATAGAAACTGATACATTGGTATTCTTAAAATGCAGTAGAATCAATGTTGAAGAAATCAAAGCTGAAATGCTCCTGTGTTATGCTGAAAGGTAACTGTCATTGTGTAATACTGCTCCTGATTCTTCAGTATGGAACAGTTATGATGTCTCTGTCCCCATGTCACAACCAAAATCTGGTGATGCCACAACCAGCCAGTCACTCAGGCGTGTCCGGTCCTAACTCTCTAAGCATAGTCTAAAATTTTACCGCTAATACAGATTTTGGCGAACATATACTTCAACAGACTAGCATTAATATTAAATGAAGCTGTCTACTTAAATAATGGGTGAAAATTGATTGAATTATGTAGTAGTTACTAAGTTTATTCAAATAAACAGACATGAAACCACAAACTGATTGAACTCAAAACAACCGAACAGGAAAACACACAAATTTACATTATGTCAACAGATGTTCACGTGTCCATCAGCATGCCTGATCCAACGTAGAAACCCTCTTCATTTCAGAACCAAATAACTTGAGTATAACCAGACTACACTTGGGATTTAATCATGGGTGACTTTTATTTCATTCATGAGAAATGAGTAGCTTAAGATGTCCGCAGTCGCTGTGGCTTTACATAATTGTTTGGGGGTACTAACACTTAGCCTACACTTATTTTAATAATCATACATGAATCGCAATAACTTATTACACACACAGTAAAATTGCACACAATCATATAAAACCCTCATGTGGATTTCAATTCACCACAGCAAAAACACATATTTACAACAAATCAAATATGGAGCACACACACGCGTAACATCATGTCATTCACACAAGCATGCACAACAGAGAACACACACTGAGCAAGAGAGACCTTCGCTATTCTAAGTTCATCTTCTCTTATGCATACCGACGCTGATTAACTATCTGGTGAATCTCAATTTACGCTCCCTCATTAATCTCCTCTACTGATTTCCTAATTATGCATAGTTTCTAATCTGTTGCAAGGGATCAGAATGGTTATGATTACTCACTCAAATATAATTACTGGGGATATTCCCTGTGTACAGGCTACTATCTAAACAATCCTTGGGGCTATATTTCTCTCATTAGACGATCCCTATGTCCAGTACATGCGGGAGGTCACAGGCTCCTCTAATTCATTAATTCTTCCCGAAGATTCAGATTGTGCATATCTAATGGATAGTCCACATAAAAGTTAATAAACAGTGTTTAAAAAACAAAGATAATGAAAACATTTCTCAATATTTTAAAAAATGCTATTGTTCGTGGTGTCAACCTAAGATCTTTGCACCATATATTATGAACCTACATGTATTGGAAATTGCGGAAATGTAATGTGAGGAAAGGAACGTGAAGGACGACACAAACACCCAATCCCCAGGCCAGGGATATCAATCATTCACAATTAAAAACCCCTGACCCAGCCGGGAATCGAACCCGGGGCCGCCAGGTGACAGGCGGACGCGTTGGTCCCTACACCGTGGGGCCGCAACATGTTAATAAACCGGGAGAGTTGGTCGTGCAGTTAGGAGCGCGCAGCTGTGAGCTCGCATCCGGGAGATAGTGGGTTCGAACCCCACTGTCGGCAGCCCTGAAGATGGTTTCCTGTGGTTTGCTATTTTCACACCAGGCAAATGCTGGGGCTGTATCTTAATTAAGGCCACGGGCGCTTCTTCCCATTCCTAGGCCTTTCCTGTCCTATCGTCGCCATAAGACCTATCTGTGTTGGTGCGACGTAAAGCAAATAGCAAAAAAAAAAAAAATGTTAATGAACTTTTGTTTGCAAACCTCAACAGTGTCCACACCAAAATAGCTGTTTATGAGGTTACAATGGATAGGGCCAGGAAGGAGAAAATTCT
Organism: Anabrus simplex; assembly: GCF_040414725.1. Taxonomy (NCBI): domain Eukaryota; kingdom Metazoa; phylum Arthropoda; class Insecta; order Orthoptera; family Tettigoniidae; genus Anabrus; species Anabrus simplex. The sequence continues at coordinate 275,703,358 of NC_090270.1, forward strand.
TACAGCTGCAGCTTTCACTATTTTAGTGAGTACAATTAGACAAAAGCGCAGTTGCAAAGTGTGGCAAAGAAAAATATTGGAAAGGTGAGTAGAATTAAGTTTGGAGAGAACACTTATGTCAGAACTTTTAATTCATGATGCAGCAGGCTTTCAAAATTTTCTTGAGAATGCCCCCACATGACTTTCAGTTCTTGTTGACAGTAATTGCGTCTGAAATTGCAAGTAATGGTACAGATTATTGGAAAGCCAGCTCCACTAATGACAGGCTATTTTTTTATTGGTATAACTTTAAGATTCCTAGCAACTGGTGACTCAGACCTTTCAGTTATATACCTATTTGTCGGAAGTATCAAACCAAGCAATTTCAGTTATTGTGTCTGAGGTGTGTGAAGTTTTATACAACATATTAAGGAATTGGTAAAGGTACAACATAAAGAAAATCTTAATTTAACCCAGTTAGGATAGTATCATTTTGATGGTATACAAGCGATTGTGGGAGGTTAGGTTATTCAGCGAGGAGTGAAGCTGGAAATGAAACAACATTAGAACACAGCTAAAAGAATATCAAACAGAATTAAAGGTTGCCTACTGTATATTAGAACTTTTGCTTGTGATTTGATAGTCAGTTTATAGAAGGAATAAGAAATCATTGTATTCCGCGCCATGAATTTGCATGCCCTAATTGCGTCCTTACGCATGTGCGAACCGAAATGTTAACAAAAACACGAAGAGTTAATGAAAAGTTTCATTCACAAAAGTGTCATACGTACAACATCGTAACTGTTATAAAACCTTCAGTTATTATGTTAAATATATTTTAGTTATAGTAATGTTAAATTATCTTTTATTAGATGTTAAACATGACTAGTATATGGTTTCCCTGTAAATATGTAGTATAAATGTGTGTAACCTCAAATACGTATTGTGTATAAGCTTAACCTCAAAATCTATATAGTCGAACGCGGTAGAAAATTCCATAATGTTCGTAGGTTAGACTTATTGTACTATAATTTGGTATATATGAAGGGTTCTGGAAACTTACTGTAGTATTTTATTATCCAGATACATGTAGAGACATTAGGAATGTTGGATAAATTTCCACGAGTACTGGTAAACAGTAAACGAAAGTTCGAGTTGGATCCATTACTGGAGTACTCCATTAGACTAGCTGGTCGATCGATGTTTCGAGTGTGTTCCGTTAGTGTGTTGTAAGAGCCCTTCCAGAAATCGAGAGTTCTAGATGGTTGATCGGATAGTATATATATTGAGCTGTCAGTCGGTGAGAGTCGGTTCTTGGGACTCAGTTCAATGTTCGACTCGAAGTCACGTCAGGACTGCGAGTAAGTGTTGGACTCAAGGGCAAGTGATGGACTGCAAGTGACTGATGGGTTCCGAGGCGGAGTCGGTGAATTCAAGGGAGTGGATGTTATAGTGCGCGAGTCAGTGTTGTTGATATCTGTACTTGTCAGAATCGACTTCAGGGTAGTCCGCTATTAAGTGTTGTAGTATCATCTGCTACTGTGTATAATTGTGTGTTGTGACTTACCTTGTAAATAAAGTAATTTGTATAAGGAAGTAAACATGTTCTCGTGTGACATTTATTTACGTAAAGTAAAATCGCATTGCAGAACGATAAATTGGTGACCGTGACAGGATAGGACAGGACACTTCAAGACTCGGCAATGAAACTCGAAACAAATGACCGTGGCGATGTTATGGAAAGCGCTGGCATCCTGAGGTTTACCAACGGCTGGAAGCAAAGCGGACCTACAGGAGAGACTGCGCCAGGATTTGATAGACAGCTAGGAGGACCGCGGCAGTTTCGACTTTGCAGTCACCTCGGAGGAAGAAACCAACGACTGGGTAAGCACTATGTTCGCACAACTAACTGCTTTGATTCAGGCCGAGACCAAGAAAATCAAGGCCCAGACTCAAGAAATAAAACCCAAATCAATTCTTTGGACAACGAAGTGATCACTGACGTCGTGCCGGACGGGAAGTAGTCCAAAGTAGTTTAAGGCCCAGCGAAAAAGCGAGTGCGCTGTGTGAAAGTACGACAGCTCTGGAGACACGGGTAAAGCCTGCAAGCAGTGACAACAGCTCCGGTATCGTGAAGATGGCAACTCCACGGGACAACGGGATCATTGTAGCGACGACAAAAGTTAAAGTAATTTGATTTATCAATATGCTCGAAAAGTCAATGAACACGCTATTTTGTTTATCAACATCCAAAAATGTTTATGAACATTATATATTAACAAAGTTAACGAAACATCTTGGTGTGGATGCAGGCAGCCATGGTCCCACTTTCACTTTGAAAAACCTGCTGCCTAAACATCATTATTATTGTCGCTAAGGCCTGTCAATTAATTGTCTATTCATGACACTAACGGCCCTCAATCAAATTCCTATATGAACTTCACAATAAAGTAATTCCACAGCCCTAAATGAACTACATTAATGTCTGCTTTTTCACAGACTATAAATTACGATTCTATCCCAAAACCTCTTTCGATCTAACTGATTGACTTTGTTCAAAGTTATGAGTTTCATTGATGTTTCCGTATTGAACTGAGATCACAGAGATGAGATATCTATTAGGTTCAACCTATTCAATACTAATTATGTGCTGATGTTACTATAACTTTTATTTAACATGGGACCGGTTTTGACATTTAAAATTTCATCATCAGCCATAAAACAAATCACAATATATAAGCAATGACATAATAATCAATACTATTGTGGATACACATTGAAATATGTTCATTAAAAGTCTTTAAACGTCCATTCACACCATGTGTTAAGATAAATCACCATAACAGAAGAACAACGGCATAATAATTAAATCTGGCGCAGTGACACATTGAAGTATGCATATAGTCTCTCACTATTCAAAGAATAAAAGAACGTTCTTCGGTATGTAGTCATTGTGCATCCATTCAATAGAAGGCTCCGACAGGCTTCCGAAGTAAAGAGCCATTTAAAACACTCACACATGCTATGCATCAACCAGAACGTCGAGAACTTATTGGAATCACTTGGTATGTAATTATACCTGATAAAATTCTAACACTGATGTATATGAAATCAGTCGCTAGAAAAAGACGTTAGTCTCGTGAGAAGGAGATATAAAATGTTATATGTGGTAGGTCTGGATGGGAGAAGGCGGATGGGGGGGAAGAAAAAGATCTTGTTAGATGAGTAGTAGGTTTAAGGTGGGTCTTGTGAACAGTGTGGTGGGGGTTTTGTAACGTGATAGGGTACTGTGTATTGCGCTAAATATTGACCTATTCGGAAAATTAACATACTTAAATATTTTAATTAAAAAATCAAACAGAATGTTAGTTTTTTTGCTCTTCTGTTACGGCGATTTATAATTATAAGTTACATCTGGCTAAGATCAATTCAACTGCTAGTTCAGTATGTCTCTGCATACACATAGTTCAGGAATTACGGCATCTCCGCGTTGCAATGACCGGCAGAACATACCTGCACCCCGTCGCTCGTTCTGTAGTATCGGAATCGAACTCGGCACTTCAACTCCTTTGTGTTCACATAGTGTCGCGTTGTTGTGCTCTGGACGTGCACTCGTCGATTTGTTCATGTTTTTCACACATGCGCCTGTACTCTAACACTGTGGCACTGCCGCATGCGTATTAAGATTGTGCAACTCAGTCGGGAAAATTAGACGTTCAATTAGCTCACGCACTATGTCTGAAGAAATGCTCTCCCAAGTTCAGCTGTGCAAGGACAGTTAAAGTCTCTCCTCCTATGCTAGATTTTCAGATTCACCTACCGGCTTCTCTTCCAATAATTTTTCAACCCTCCTTCCCATGCTATAGCTCATTGGTCCTGGCTTCACTTTTGTGTCAGGCGGTTTGGTCACCAAGTTCGATTCCCCCGTGGCATCAGTTGTCCGCGGTCTGGCCTCAGTCTGCCCTTTTGTTCTCGTCTTCCGTCCTTTTGGCTTGAAAGTTGTTTCCAAACTCTCGGCCTTCTCTCAAGGTTTTTCTTTTTTATGACACTCTTCTGGAGTTCTTTACAAAATCTTATATTTTTGCTCACCCTTTTATCAAGCATATCCAATCGTTGCAGGCTTTGTCTCCTGCGATGTATTGTTTCACCGGACAAGCAATATGCTCTTTCGCCTGTAAACTTTCTTAGCCATGATTTATGAAGCCTAGGGACAGGTTTGTGAGCCGTATTGTTGTGTTTTTCCCTGTCCGTCTTTTTCCACACAGCTGTCTTTTCCCTTCCTGGCTCACCGCTAACTTAATCATAAAACTCTCCTTTAGATTTCATGACTGCAAAATTGCCCCAATTTATACTAATGTACAACATAATGAGCATGCAAGCATAAGGGCTCATCTCGAAGTGTACCGGCACATGCTCAAGTGGTGGTGGTGGTGGATTATTCAATAATCTCACTGCCAACTGAACTTTCCTGCTTTGTGAAGGTGCAATTTATGATGTCCTGTGAAATTCAGGAATTCAAGGCCTTTTCCCATTATTGCACAACTTTCCCTAACCTGCCTCCTGTGGCGAGGGCTCTTATTATCTGTGTTGGAAATTACGTTCCTTTCACAAGGGATGAGAAAGAACATTTTTAGGGTTAGGAAAAATGTGATTGTACTAAGTGGTAATAGCAAAAATTCATGACTTGATAAGTGATGTATTTTTTGTAGTTTTAATAAGATAGAAAAATGGGACTTAAAATTTATGACATGGTAAGCAAGAAAACATCTTAATGAGAAGCATACTAATGAAGTTTTGCTGTATTCCAATTCAGTGCTATCTTCATAGGCATTGCATTCCTTTTTATCACATTGTTTTAGTAGGATTAAATTCGAAGAAGCCTACAGAGGCCGGGCTGTATCCTAGCTGAACAGGACCTTCAAAAACATGTATAGATTTAGCCTAGAGCAAATTGTGGAGTTTGCACGAAGGCCAAGACACCAAAGATAAAAATAGGAATTTTGGATCTCATTATTCTCACTTTAATTTTATGGCTGTCAAACATAGAACATGAATAAAAGGCACAGGAAGATTCTTGGTGTTATCAGCACATAACTGGAAAGATGATTCTCATTTCTGGTATAATGGTATGGAAAAAAAAAAAAAAAAAAAAAAAAAGAAACTAGACCTTGAGTTAAGATACAGAGAAAGCAGAAATTAGTCTGAATCGTGGAGACGAAATTGTACACATTTTGAGAAAGCTATGATTCATTATGATGAAACTTGAGTGAAAACAATACATTGTTTTTCCTCTCCTCTGCTATCCTTTTTTGTACCATTGTGTTTTCTTCCTGTTTACAGAGAATAGCTGCCACTGTTAACACCCAGGAACAGAAACGATTACTTATGGACCTGGATATATCTATGCGCTCCTCAGATTGTCCCAACACTGTCCAGTTCTATGGTGCATTGTTTCGGGAAGGAGATGTCTGGATTTGTATGGAAGTCATGGACACAAGCTTAGACAAATTTTACACCAAAGTGTACCGTCATAATAGGAAGATACCAGAAGATATATTAGGGAAGATTTGCTATTCGGTAAGTATTATGTTAGGTACCATATTTTCTTGCATAATTAACACACTTTTCTGGTGTAAAATACAGGATATACTTCGGATGCATAAATTATTCAAGGAATTCAGATACAGTGAAACCTCTTGAAGACATTTCTGCAGGGGACAAGGAAAAAGGAAAAGGAATGTACTAAGCGAGAAAACGTACTAATGAATATACAAATAACAACACTCCTACAAGGTTATGGAAACACTAGATTTTTTTTCGACATGAGGGCATTTTATGTCATGTATCCGCGGGTACAGTGAAAACTATAGGCCTATCTACCATTTTTAAAGATGAGAGGATAGTATGAAAATGTGTGAAAAACACAAGAGAACAAATATGAAAACGTGTGCACAGGGGCCAACAAAAATATCAATAATAATATTCTAAAACAAATGGTAGTAGAAGCCTTATATTTCTGAGCAGTAAGTTATTAAACATTTTCTGGTCACCCTTAGACGATGAATTGGAGGTTTCACACGACCATTACTTTGGCCGCCATTTTGAATCGAACAAAACTTCAACCAACTTGAGTGATTGAGTCGAAACTCTAAGGTGCGAGTTTCAATATTTGCGAACTCTGCGCGCTTATGCCAGTCCACTTTCTGACAGATTTTAATTTTGTCTTCATTATTAAGGAATTTTACAACATTTTCCATATCCATAGCTAGGCTATCACAAGACAAATATGCACCAAGCTAGTCAATTTCGCACGATTATGTTCCTAATCCAGATAGACCTATAGGCTGCTGTATCAGGCAACAAATATTAGCTACACTTCACTGTAGTCTACCACTCAACACAAAATACATTTTTACCTTCTGAATGGAATGTGAAATACAAGCACAAACAGGCTCGCTCTGCGGTTCAGCAATCTCGCTGCTAACCGACTAGCATAACTGAACATTCCTGAGGCTAACGGCTTCCTCCCCGAAAGTGCAGCTTATCCTTCGAAGTTCAGAAAGGCCTTTTCCCGTAATCATGCAACTGTGACAACGGCTCTTACCAGAGTTGGAAATCACGTTTCTTTCAGAAAGGATGACAAATACAGTAACATTTTCAGGTCTAGGAAAAATGTGATCATACTAAGCGGTAATAGCAAAAATTCGTGACGCGATAAGTGAGGTATTTTTTTTATATAGATTTAATATAGTGAGAATCGGGACTTTGAAGTATCCACAAAGACGCACACAAAATGCTGTCAGTTGGTACACTTATTTATTTAGAACTATTTATCTGCACATTACACATTAAACACGCATATACAGTAAAACCTTGTTAATTCAAAGTCGTTGGGACTCAAAAATCGGACTTCGAATTAACTGCAATTGCAAGTAATCAACTTCATTTTCCGTATCAAAATTTAATCACTAAATTTTACAATATTTAAAATTCTTCCACCGTTTTGAAAAAAAAAAATTTCGAATTAACTGCCAATTCGTAATTCAAAGGTGCCAACCCTTGCCGCGTTACAAAATATTCTAAGGCCAGTTAACCTTGATTCACAATTTAAAACTTTCAAATGCCATGGGGAAAAAAAAAAACATGTTTCCAAAATGCAATCCAAGAAGATGCATTTAAAGTATTCAAATAATGCACCTGGATAACTCGCTGACAAACATAACCTCTCACAACGAAAGAAAGAAAGTAAAAGAAGCACAATTTAAAGACGGGGAAAATCTATGCTGGCTCCCATGTGCAAGTGCGTTATTCATTGGATTACTGTCTGTATGCATGTTAGATGCCCTGTACTTACACAGAAAGTACCCGATGCCCTTAAAACATCGTGGCTAATCAAACTTTCCTATGACAAGGGCAGAAAGTCTCTCACTTCCGTCTGCATGACAACACAATAGTCACTCTGTCCTTGTACAATTTCCTGCCATGGCACTTCTCTCGTACTTCAGAAATGTAAACACTTGCCACGTCACAAAGTATTCTAAAAGACCCATTAATGCATGCAATCACCTTGATTCACAGTTCAAACTTCTCAAATGCCATGGAAAAAACTATTTCTGAAATGTATCCAACAAGGTGCATGTACAATGTTCAAATAATGCACTTAGATAAATCACTGACAAACGTAACTTCACGCAACGAAAGAAAAAAATCACATGATTCACAGACGAGGATAAATTTTGCTGGTTCCCCTGTGCAAATGCATTATTTTTTGGATTACTCCACCGTTTTAATTTTTAGATGCCTTGTACTTGCACAGAAAATGCCCGATGCCCATAAAACATAGTGGCTTATCGAACTTTCCTATGGTGAGGGGAGGAATTCTCTTGCTTTCGTGTGTATTGCAAGCCAGTACGACGACATCCCCCCTCCCACCCTTGTACGATTTTCCAGCTGGCACTTTCTCCTTTAAAACCATAAGACCGTTTGGGCTCGGCATTAAAAGAAAGCATTGCAGTTTCATCGGCAATGACAATATTGTTCGGTGCCTACGAATTGAGTATATGAGCCACACCTTTTCGTCAACTGTCGGCATCGCCAGTGTTCGTGGATTCTGTTTCTCTGCACACTGCCTGCTTCGTGATATTACCGCATTCCTTAAAATGTTGAATACAAAAGAATTCAGATTTCACTCGAACTTAGCAATTATGAAGCACATGTAGACACGCCGAAGTGTGTGAAAGTGCAGAAAGCAACCCCTGCACGTTCCGGAAAATGTTTTCTATCATGATGCGGATAAATTTTGAATTTAAATTACTCTGTAACATACTATTGTTTTAAAAGGTGAAGGCAGTTTTGAATTCAAAGTCTGAATTTCAGTAATGGGGCTGACATTGTTCTTCAAATTATGAATTATCCGTATTTTGAATTAAACAATTTAAATATCATGCAAAACCGTATCTCATGTTTCTGGGAGCGACAGCTTCTTCGAATTAGGCAGGATTTTGAATTAACCAATTTCAAATTATCGAGGTTCTACTGAAACCTCATTAACTGCAGTCACAACAAAGCATGATATTAACAACTGCCCATCACGGAGCACATGGAGATTACAACCTTGACACAGATGACTGCTGACAACTCCAACTAAGCAATAGCTCGTCTCCACCATCAAGACCATCTCCTTATATGTGCCTGAAGATGGTTTTCCGTGGTTTCCCATTTTCACACCAGGCAAATGCTGGGGCTGTATCTTAATTAAGGCCACGGCCACTTCCTTCCCACTCCTAGCCCTTTCCTGTTCCATCGTCGCCGTAAGACCTATCTGTGTCGGTGCGACGTAAAACAACTAGCAAAAAAAGTTAATGTAAGAACCTGTAATTAATAGCACATAATTTATTATTATCTGTATGATTAGTACTCCACTACAGTATTGTGAACCACACTGTAACATCCAGAATGGCACTACGTAGACGAGAACTATGGAGAATATTCTTTACATTATAACTGGGCTTTAAGCACTCTAGAATTTACCGGGAGGACTATTATGGCATATCCTTCTAGAAGCCTGGCCTGCCGACAGTGGGGCTTGAACCCACTATCTCCCGATTACTGGATTCTGCATGTAGGATGCTAAAAGGTTTGTTTTGTCACCTATTCAATACATATAAAATTTTACAATTTAGGAATTTATTATTGATTCCACTTGAGACATGACATTTCTCTGGTAAAACTAAGAGCTATGTAATGTAATAAAATCTTATTCACAATATGTACACTTCTTCATTTAGAATTTTATATACAGTGCAGAATTTCCTTGCGAAGCATGGGTATATCAGCTGGTAAGCTCTAAATATCTCACCACAGAAAAGAGCTTTCTTCTTCCAGTTTTAAAAAGTATGAAAATTCAAGCCTCGATGTATGTTTTCTTTGCAGCATATACGCATTTACCTCTTAAGCCTGAACTTGTAATGATAGAAAATACCTACTGGTGTTGAAAATTATTCATCTTTACAATGTTTTTTTAAAGCCTTTAACATGCTGAGTGACAAGCGGCTGCATTTGGGTATGTGAGAGCACTCGATTTCTTGAATGTCACATCCCTATATGGGGTTGTACATTTGTTTGAGATCGAGAACTAGACAAAGCCATTTGGGTGTGCAGTAAGTGTGTGTTTTGAAACTGTATAAAGCCTCTTCCTGCTGTCTGTTGGCTGTCTATTTAAGTAAGTGTATAGTCCACCTTTCATTCTGGTACGTTCGACATAACTGGCTTCACAATTATCACATTTTATTCAATATACTCCTGAATACTATATTTATTGTTTTCATTGACAGATTTAGTGTTGTGTAAAATGTTGGCATTGTTGTGTGTGGTTTTGTTGGCTATTTTTAAGTTGCGTCTTTTGAAAATGTTAGTTATGGGATGGATATAGGTGTTATTGAATGTGAAAAGTGCGTAGTCTTTCTTGGAATCGTTGACTGTGGTTAATTTTGATTTAGGTTGGTGTTCTATTTTTTGGATGATTTTATTGATCATATCTTTGTTATTTGCTCTGCCATTTCGTAGATGAAGTTCAAATCTTTTTTTTTAACTCTTCCTGAGATAAGGGTATGTTGAATGCTTTGTATATCGTGATATGGTTGGTTGCTTTTTTGTGGGCATTCCTTTCTCTCCATGTCATTCCTTAACTTGTCCAGTTTTGTTTTTTGAATTGTGGACTTCGGGAACTTTGTCTCAGATGCCTACAGAAGAAATTTTCTTATTCACTACAATGAGCACATTAATGCCATAAAACATAACCATTTTTCATCCATAGGGCAACATGTTGAGGACTATAAACATAAATTTACCAGTATTGAAAATGATAAGCAAATTTTAAGTATAAATCCCAAGGGCCCATTGCTCAATATATTGAAAGAATTTTACATCAGTATGAACCAGTTCGCCAATCTAAACTTCAACCTGAACGAAATTACCGACAAAGTAAACATCCATTTTAATACAGTTATCCCTCTTTTAAAAAACAATTACCTAAAAAGAGTTAATAAACAAAACCCAATACACATTAAATAACCTCCAGAAAACACGCCCCACTCTACTCCGCCTCCTCCTCAAGCCACCCCTTTTGTCCCTCACTGCCGCAAGAACTAGCCCCAGACGTACATGGAGCAGTGCAAGACATGCTCCCGAATAACATAACCTCCAGAAGACACGCCCCACTCTATTCCGCCTATTATTGTTATTATTATTATTCCCGACTGATCCTTGTATCAAAACCCCAGCCTCAATTTCACTTTCAGTATTTTCTGAACCGTAACTACTTCCTGCAATCTCTTATGTACTTGGTTCAAAATCAATGTGACTGCATTCTTCGTCAATGTCATCAATATCCGACTTGCTCAATAAATCACCCAGACTATCTGCACTCAATCTTTTACTGCTCGATTTACTCATAATGATTTAAAGATAGTAATGAACAAACTAACACACACAAAAGAAAGCTAATAGCACTACACACTTACACAAACCATCTGAAAGGTAGACAGTGACTTTGTCAGCTTAGAAGCACTCGTGACGTACCCATATGGGATCACACCAAAACAGGAATTGACGAATAACTGGGGATCTTGCATTGGTGCTCAGCATGACATTCCTTTTCAAGGGATGGAGGCACAGGGATTTCTAATGATTCCAAAGCCTCACCTTTTGGCATTTATTGTTTGTTACAGATGAAGTAATACATTTAATGGTAGAGGAAATGAACTGTAATGCTCAACAAGTTTTAATGACTAAGCTTTTAAGTATATCAAGCCACTTACTGAATTGGTGGATAAAACATCAGATGAAATGAGGAAATTCCTCTGTTTTCGCTTGTGGATGGGTTTTGTCGAACTGCCATCCTTTGAAAGTTACTGGTTTTAAAACTGTTCCATGTTTTAGTTACTCTTGAGATTCTGGCATTTTGCCAGCTATGAGCAATAGGTAGGCAAACAGCACAAAATACAGTCCTTGTGAACATGATAGAAAACAGATTTCAATTCATGAAAACTCCACACTGTAATATGGCCATAGATGAATCTCTGGTTCCCTAGTGAGGGAGATTGTGATGAAAGCAGTATCTCCCATGGAAAGCCCACAAATATGGCATTAAAAATAACACTTCAGGTGTAGCAAGCTCATATTATGAACGAGCTAACCAGTCTCTCATAATCAAAGACTTAAATAACGCGTCCTTTCAAAGGAAAAGGTAAGCATGGCCGAGCATCGGGACATTAACTACTGTATAAATGTGACCCATATGGGGGCGCGTGTACGTGTGCAATTCTTAGTGATCTATATGACCCCATTCGGGGTCGCACTATTTGATCACATATAGATAATAAGTTAACCTAATATATCCTCATTTCAATGATCACTTGCTTGATTAAGCCTGTGAGCGTTTTGGCAGCAGGGAGTGGATCGGTGATATTAGCTCACAGCACTAGACGGCAATCCCACAAATTTTGGTGTGGCATTCAACGTGTTAATATCATTGCTACAAAAATTATTGTATTCCATTTATCTTGGGTTACTATTCTAGTTTCAAGATAATTTTGTATCTCTATGATAAGAGAACTAGTATAGAAATCATAGGAAGTAGAATGAAAGAAACCTGCAAGTGTGTTCTCTGTCTCTGAAGTTTCACATTGCTTTCCATTTGTTGCTCCCACACAGAATGTTGCCCGTTGAAAGAATGAAAAAAAATGTATTGTAGAATAAATATAATAAATTATCCTTGGAATTTGTTGTTGTTCATCAGTATTATACTACAAATTGGTAAGTCTAGGGGCCAGATTGAATGGCATATTATATCATAAAGTTGTTTGTCAGGTTCAGCTTTAATCTTATTAATTATTCAGAATCCATGCATTAACACATTGACGACCGGCCCCGGAGATTTCCATATTACTGCGGCCGGCAGTTGTTGACTGGCCCCGGAGATCTCTGTTTTTACGCACGGGCATCGTTTGTAGCTTGTTGTGCTATCTGTTGGCTATCGTTTTAACTACTTTCTATCATGTCATGGAGTAGGGGGATCGTAGATTTTAGTGTCGATGTATTTTTTAATTGTCTGGTCTTTGTAGCCATGCAAACTTCGTATATACACGGGTGTTCTTACGTGCCGAGAATCATTGTACAAGATGGCGCACCCATGGCAACGTGCTCAATGTGGCGACAAAGTATTTTGACATTTATATGCAGATCCATTGTGTGATGTGCCATATGTGTGACGAGCCCTGAGAATTCTCGTAGATTCTCAGCTGATAGTAGGTGATAGCCGGCACTACCGGTAGGTGACGGGCTATGAGAATTCTCGCATTTATGCGCCTCATATTTCCTTGATTATTGATTAAATTGCGGGCAAGATTAGGTGTTCCAAACGATGTGGTCATGGAATATAATTTATCATTGCATCTTTCTTCCTTGAAACATACATGTATTTAACAAAATAATGTCGGATATTTAGAGCTATTCCCTGGAGCTTCATTGCGGATGTCAACATGGCGCAGCGTATTTCAGTTGCGGATGGCTACCAATAATTGCTCTTATGTACAGGCCGGTTATAATAGATACAGAGTAACAATGAATTTGATATTTATTATGATTAATGGCTAACACTACATGGGGAGTAACAGTAATGAGAAATTCTTGCATACTTGAATACAATAAGAACACGAATAGCTCAAACAGGGCATTCATACTACACTCTGCTTAAAAAGATTATTAAATGGAGGCACAAATGGTACTGCTTTGAAAGGTATCACACCGTACAGACTACTATGCAACCTAGTAAGTACATGTTTCAAGTTTGAGGTCGATATCTTGAAATACTTATCGAATTACAGTAGTTTGAATGCATCAGTGTAATTCCTTTCTTGGAGGCTTGAACTATCCGGTCTACATAGGGTAGTACCCTCCATTCAGGGCCCGTCATCGATGTGTTAAGAAAGGAGGAAAATGTGTTGGCTATTACCTCATCAGCTACAAAACTCACAACTAAATATTATCCCTCTTTTGATAACATGTTTTTGTTGACAGGTGGTCTGTGCTTTACACTATCTCTACTCTCAACTGCGTGTAATCCATCGTGATGTCAAGCCTTCAAATATCCTCATCAATAGAAAAGGAGAGGTGAAAATGTGCGACTTTGGTATCTCAGGGTACTTGGTGGATTCTGTAGCAAAAACAGTCGATGCTGGTTGCAAACCCTACATGGCAGTGAGTATGATAAGTTGTACAGTTTTTATTAACATACTGTTAATATCAGCTGTTAATGTGAAGATTTCTCTTCTGTTCTTAGCCCGAGAGGATCGACCCCTTAGGAAACCCATCACAGTACGATATCCGATCGGATGTGTGGAGTCTAGGGATCTCTTTGTTGGAACTTGCTACTGGCCAATTCCCCTATAGAGTGTGGGGAACCCCATTTGAACAGCTCAAACAAGTTGTTAAGGATGACCCTCCTCGATTGCCATCTGGAGAATTCTCCCCGGAATTTGAAGACTTCATCAGTCAGTGGTAAGTCATGAAAGACAAGAACCGGGAATAAGATCTGTTGTGTTTGATTTTCGTGGAATTTTCCATCCTGGCCGCATCTTCTTTATTGCGAGATTGTGATCTGTATTTGCATTGGCACCAGGTCGAGCCTTACATTTTTTAGTGTGGTTCCTGTATTGGTGTTTTACCAGGATAAAGTCTATCTGCTGCTAATGGCAGTCTCTAAGACTAATCCGTGTATACAAATGTCGTTTAGGAGCTTTGAAGAATATGTTGGACATGATATAGCCTTGTTCTTCACCAACTGCTGACCTCTAGTATTCTGTTTTCTGAGACCATACCATCCAGTCATATTGTTTGGGGTGTTCTCTTCCACTATTGTGTTCCACTCACCTATTGTTCCTGAAGGAAATACTCTAGTTCTTTGAGCATGTCTTCGATATCCTTGTTGGCACTTTTAGATGTGAGGACAAATATAACTGGACAATTACGGTGTCAGCAGTCAAGGAGTTCAGTCTTGTTGCCATCATTCTATAGCTTATTACTTTGACATCTTTCAGTACGGAAGCATTTTCTTGTTTTAACACCTCTAAAGGTCACCACATTCAGAAACCTACGCTATGTTGTGCTATGTCATGAATAAAAATCTAAGCTTAACTATGCTAGGCAGTCATTTAAAGATGGCAGATCAATTGAAGAGGAGGCTTTTTTTATTGGCTGCTGTCATGGAAAATGGAGAGAAAGAAATAGAAAGAGCAGAAGATTCTGTATAATTAAAATTGGAAGGAGAATAGTTCATGGTAATTCCATCATTTTATTCAAGCCTTGCATAGAAATGATGAATTAAAAATTACTTTTGTCTAAATCACAAACAGTTTCATGTAATTCTCTTCTTCTTATTCTTATTCTTCTTCTGCTTCTTCTTTTATGACCGCATGGGATCACTTTAGTCAGTCCAACATTCAGGTCTCTTTGAAGGGATTGTTCGGGCTTTGCGGCCTTCCCAGTACTTCTTCAGACACTCCGATCTTCATGCCCTTTCCTCAGTTGAAAATATGCGTGTTGGTTTGTTTTGTGTAAGGGTAAAGCAGAGCTTTGTATTCTTGAGTTTTGTATTCAATTTTATCTTATTTGTGGTGTCTTCTGTTGTAAGGCCTATTTCCTTCAGATCCTCTCTTACTTCTTTAATCCATTTACATCCTGTTGTGGTATATTTTGAGACGAGATTGTGTAGTACTAATTGTTTCAGAAGTCTTGAATCCTGCATCCTCATATGTCCAAAGAATCCCAGTCTCCTCTTACACATGGTATCTGTAATGGGTTCTAGCTCTTTGTACATGATTTTGTTGGGTATTATTCACCACTGTCCATCTTTCTGGTATTTTTTGTTGATGCAGGTTCTTCCAGTTCTCCTTTCAATTTTCTGAAGTTTGTCAGTCTTTGATTGTTTATTCAGGTGAAAAAGTGTTTCTGCTGCATATGTAGCTTCCAGTTTTATAACTGTGTTGTAGTGTTTTATTTTTGCATTTATTGATAGACATTTCTTTTTGTAGATATCCCATGTTAATTTTTCTGCTTTAGCTAATCTATTTGTTCTTGTTTGTATTGAGATTTTTTCATTTAGGTTATGTGTTATTACTTCTCCAAGATATTTAAATTGAGTTACTATTTTGATTTTATTACCATTTATGGTAACTTCTTTTAGTTGTGTTAGTTTCTGGGGCATAATTTCTATTTTTTCAAATTATATTTTAAGGCCGTGCCTTTGCTGGCGAGATGTAGTGTTTACAGTGCACTATGTCTTCTGGTATGGGCTATATCAAATTTGTTACTTTCATTGACCAGTCTCAGTCTCACCCTTGGCTTTGACAATATGAAAGTGACTGAGGTATGAGTGATGCTAATAATACCATTCCTTATGCAGCCAGTCCCTGTTATGGATGGTGTGAAAATATCACTCATAGGGCGGTTGGTGCATGTATTTCAGTGGGCTTGGCAGACTGATATGTAATAGCAACTGCTGGCTTGGTGAGGAATGCAACGGGAAACTACCTCACTCCTCATTTCCCTAGTACGCCTCTTCAGTGACGCCTAGGCTATTTATGACAGCTGTTGGCGGAGCTGCAGAGGATCAAACCAGCCTTCAGGCTGAATACCCAACATACATACATACATACATACATACATACATACATACATACATTTTGAGGCCAATTTTATTTGCAATGTTTTGAAGTTCTGATATCTGGGTTTTTGCTTCTTTTACATCCACTGCTAATAATGCTAAATCGTCAGCAAAACCCGGGCAATTTGTTTTGATTTTTCGGCCAATCTTTATTTTTGGGAGACATTTCTTAAACCATTCCCTCATTACCATTTCTAGAGCACATTTAAATAATAGTGGTGAGAGCCCATCTCCCTGCCGTATTCCAGTTTTAATTTCAAATGTCTCCGATGTTTCACCCCTAAACCTCACTTTTGATTTGGTGGTAGGGAGTCAATTTTATCATGTTTATTAATTTGGGGTGTAGTCCAAGGTGTCTTAAAATTTTAAACAGCAATTCTCTATGGAGTCATAAGCTTTCTTGAAATCTACAAATATCACCATCTTCTCCTGTTATAGTCCATTATCAACTTAAGACTCATGATCTGATCAGGACAGCTCCTCCAGGGTCTGAAACCTCCTTGATATTCTCCTAGTTCTTTCTCAAGTTGTAAACTTATCCTATTAAGAATGATTATTAAAAATATTTTGTATGTTATGTCTAGGAGCGAGATTCGCCTGTAGTTATTAAGGTCGGTTTTGTCTCCTTTTTCGTGCAGTGAGTGAATGAGGGCTGTTGTCCAGTGTTCTGGTAGTTCTCCTTTAATTCAGATAGACAAATTGTTGATGGAGGGCAGCTTTTGCTGATCTTCCTGCATATTTCCAGATTTCCACAAAGGTCTGATCTGCTCCTGGCGCTTTGGAGTTTTTTAATTTATTCAGTGCTTGGTAGACTTCCTTTATTGTGGTGGGGATTGATGTTCTCTGGTGGTGTTTTCATTGGGGTGTTGGTGTCCAAATGAAGGAGTTCTGTAGGTTCCTCACAATTTAAAAACTTGTTGAAATATTTAGCCAGAATTTCTGCATTGTCTTTATCGTTATGAGCCAGCTTACCGTTTTCATCCTTCATCAGTAGGGTCGGAGGTTATATTTTTGGAGCTCTTTTCTGAAGGTTTCGTAGTAATCCCTTGCTTTTTATTGAATTGTTCTTCAATTAACTGCAGTGTGTCCTTATGATGTTGTCTTTTTATTCTTCTTAAGACTTGGGTAGTTTCTTTTCTCTGTTTTAATAGATTTTGATAGGATATTTCTGTTTTTTGGGACGGATGTAATAGCCATGCCTGATGTCTTTTCTCCACTGTTCCACCATTGGTGGTTTTTACATGCTTTAATTGGAGCCAGGTCTTATGCAATTTGTTTAAGGTTGTGTACTACGTCTTCAAGTTTATTTGTGATTTTTATTTTTTCAGTTGCTTTCTGGTAATTTTCATTGTTGATTAGTTGGGTAGGATCTATTTTTCTTTTAGTTTTAGGGGCTTGCTTTTGTTGTCTCCTCTGGGGAGTGAGTTTAATTTGAATTTTAACTACGTAGTGATCTGAACCTGTGTCTATTCCTCGGAGGACTTTGGCGTTATAGACCTCTTTGTGGTAGTATTTGTCCATGCAGATGTGATCCAGTTGCCATTCTCCTTTAGTGTAGTCAGGGTGTTTCCATGTTTTGAGTTTTTGAGGTTTCCTCTTAAAACATGTAGACTTTGAGATTAAGTTATGATTTCTACACAGGTCAACTAGTCTCTCTCCATTTTTGATTGTTTTCTTGTGTGCTGGCCATTTTCCGATGATGTCACGATATTTTCTTTCTCTGCCTAGTTGAGCGTTGAAGTCGCCTATTAATAATTTTACATGGTGTTTGGGGATGTTATCTATGGTCTGGTCCAATAGGTCCCAAAATTCTTCTGTTTCCTCATGGTCTTTTGAGAAATTGTTTTTATCATTCGTGGGAGCATGGGCATTTATTATAGTATAGCCTTTAAGGTGAGTGTTGAGAGTCTTGGAGACTGTGATTTGAATTCTTGAACTGAGTTTATTATTTCAAGGCTAACCAAAAATCCTGTTCAAAATTGTGGGACATTCTTCATCACTCTCTTCCCGCGTATACCTTTACAAATTCTGTACCCTTGAGATTCTAAGGCATCCTGGTCAGTGTTTCTAATTTCCTGTAATCCCATGATAAGAATTTTGTGTTGGTCCATTATGTCGGTGATCACTTTTAGTTTACCGGTTTGCACAAGTGAGTTTACTGTATATTGCGTGTAGAGAAGTATGTTATCTGCTTTGGTTTGATTCTTGATTTTGTCTCGTTCGTGTATGTGGTACTGGAGTTTTTCCGTGCCTCCGACTTCACGGTATCTTGGTTCAGCCGGTGGAGTATTCGTTAAAAGACCTTCCCATGGTTGACTGTCAAGGTGTTACCTGTGTGGGACTAGGTCCCGAATTACAACTCTGGATGTGATCCAGTGAGGTGATAATGAGGCCGCTCCTCTGGAGTACAGGCACCTTTTGCAGCCACTCCTAACCTGGAGAACAGATGCTGCATAATGGAATCCAGTGGCTTTTCCTCCACTGTGGGGACCATCACCCCACCTAAAGGGGCCCATTCGCCCAAAGCCGTTGGCCCCCTTAGGGAGTCGGGTTATTTTCTGCCGCCCAACACTCGGCGTTGGCAGTTTTACAGCTGGGTGCCAGACCAGCAAACCCTCCTCCTTTCTCATTCTGGACTTGGGACCGGACAATGGCGGAGTTGAAATTCTCTATTAATTAGGATGATATTAAGAAAAAATGAATATGAAGTACCCAAATTATAGAATGTAGGATAAAAATGTGAAAGCAATAAATGATACGTACAGTCAATTTCCAGAGTTTCTTTTCTTGCCAACCTTTCATGGTTATCTTAAATAATTTGTCAGACAAGTATATTATTGTATCTCTTCTATCAGTCTTTCTGCCTTTCATCTGCTTTCCATGATAATCTTAACGAACACAGAAACAATTAAACAATATAATAGCTACTGTATTGGGGTAATTCACAAAAGCCACACACATGAAACAACTGTTTGCTAGATGCCGGGCAAAAAAAGTTATTGTGTTGCATTTGAAGGTCAGATTAGTTCAAAGGCCTAGGTGGTAAAGACTTGCAGTTCAATATGGAACGAGTTTGACCTTGCGCAGTGATGTGAAGAGCGTGGCTAGTAGGACATTCGCCCACTGCATGAAGAATCTCTATGTAACCTATTTCAATGACATCATTGTACTGTATTCGACTTTATTTACATCATGTACACAACTGAATCTTATGACATTTACCATACTGTGTCGTTTGGTCATTAGAACTTTATTATAAGTGCAACATAAGCTTCACGATCCTTCTCCATCAAGAACATTTCACTAGAAACGTTTTTTAACAGCTACTTCGAGCCTCATTTGTTTAATGTTTAATATATTACGTGCACAGCTTAAAAGCTTTTATCAAGTTAATATCATTGTGACCATTTCTCATTGTCAGTTTTTTTTTTTTGCTAGGGCTTTACGTTGCACCGACACAGATAGGTCTTATGGCGACGATGGGATAGGAAAGGCTTGGGAGTTGGAAGGGAACGGCCGTGGCCTTAATTAAGGTACAGCCCCAGCATTTGCCTAGTGTGAAAATGGGAAACCACGGAAAACCATTTTCAGGGCTGCCGATAGTGGGATTCGAACCTACTATCTCCCGGATGCAAGCTCACAGCCGCGCGCCTCTACGCGCACGGCCAACTCGCCCGGTCATTGTCAGTTTTAACTTTACAAGGTTACACTATAGTAACCAAAATCTGCTACTTTTAATTCTCACATGTTTTATCTAACATTATTTTACTTGTACATTGTTTTTGGTCTGTTTGATGTTTTTGTATAATTTGAGTTATTGGCTGATAATGACTTTGAACGAGGTCGCAACTAGTACCATTTTTTAAAGTAACTTGTAATGTAACTCACATTGCATAAAATGTATTGAAAAGGTGGAACTGTCAAAACTGGTTTAAATATTAATATATTCCACACATCAAAAGAAAGAAAAGTACAGTAGAAGTCCGCTATAACGAGTGCGGCATATAACGAGAACCCTGATATAATGACCGTTTTTTGTCTGTCCCTTCAAAATTCCTATATTATACTGTGTATTATCCTTTGGTTACAGCGAGAGCCCTATCACTAACGCGTCCTTTATTACGGGCGATTAAGCGTGTGCAATTTTTTCTGTTACCGATGCACCCAGCGATTATATTGCATGCAATCTATCATCTTCGGTATAGTTTCCTCGCTATGTCCACTAGCAAGCTATCTTGTCAACATTCAAAGGCGATCTCAGAATCTATTAGTAATACCAGTCAACTGCTGTTCCGTAAAGGAAATTAGAAATGAAAGAGAACATGTTTTCGAAACAATACATAAATAATATGGTCTATAGCAGTTGTTAACTCGTTAGAAGTAAAGGATAAGTAAACGATCACTTAATTTTAATACTCTACACAGAAATTAAGTAAGAATGCGATAAGTCCTACACCTCAGGATATGGCAGAGCGCATCACTGATATCTGAGGTTAAATTTCATTTTCTCGCGGCTGGTTAAATTTCGGTAAAGCTATTCCTATCTAAATTTATAGCGACAAGGTTATCATTTGTCTACTGGCGCTTGATATATGCTTTTGTGGTACATACGAGGCTACGTTATGTTAGGTGACGCTGTTTGAATAAGAAACCTGAAGCTTTTGCCACAAAATGCGAGTTTGGTATAGTTTTCTCGCTATGCGCACCTGCAAGCTCACTCGTTGACATTCGAAGGTGACGTTGGAGTCGATTAGTAATACCCGTCAATTGCTTTTCCTTAAATAAATTAGAAATGAAAGAAGAGAACATGTTTTCGCAACAAATACGTAAATAACATGATCGATAGCCATTCCTGACTCTTGGAAATAACATGACATACGTAAATAACATGATCGATAGCCATTCCTGACTCTTGGAAATAACATGCATACATCATTATAGACCGTTATGCCTTTCAGCGTTCAGTCTGCAAGCCTCTGTGAATTTACAAAATTTTGCCACAATCTTCTATTTGCAACTAGTGCTGTGGCTTCAGTTAGTTCTATATCTTATATTTTGAAATCGTTAGAAACTGAGTCTAACCATTGTCGTCTTGGTCTCCCTCTACTTCTCTTACCCTCCATGACAGAGTCCATTATTCACCTAGGTAACCTATCCTCCTCCATTCGCCTCACATGACCCCACCACCGAAGCCCGTTTATGCAGACGCCTTCATCCATAGAGTTCATTCCTAACTTAGCCTTTATCTCCTTATTCCGAGTACCTCCTGCCATTGTTCCGACCTGTTTGTACCAGCAATCATTCTCGCTACTTTCATGTCTGTTACTTCTAACTTATGAGTAAGATATCCTGAGTCCACCCAGCTTTTGCTCCTCTAAAGCAAAGTTGGTGTGAAAACAGACCGATATAAAGATAGTTTCGTCCAGGAGCTGACTTCCTTCTTACGGAATACTGTTGATCGCAACTGCAATCTCACTGCATTAGCTTTACCGCACCTTGATTCAATCTCACTTACTATATTACCACCATGGAAGAATTCACATCCTAAATACTTGAAATTATCTACCTGTTCCAGCTTTGTGTCACCAACCACACTGGTTTTCATTCAACTTCCTCTCAACCACTGATTGCACCCTCCCTTCCAAGATGCCAGTGAATACTTTACCTGGTATACTAATCAATGAGATACCTCTATAGTTGTTTTACTGCTTTTGTCCAATCTGAAGGTACCTTACCAACACTTCATGCTAATCTTATTATTCTATGAAGCCAATTCATCCCTGCCTTCCCACTATACCTCACCTTTTCATGTCTAATTTCATCTATTCCTGCTGTTCTATGACAGTGGAGTTTATTTACCATCCTTTCCACTTCCTCAAGCATAATTTCACAAACATCATTTTCCTCCTCCCCATGAGCTTTGTTGTTTGTGACACCACGATGAAGATTTCCTTGTGGGATCAAAAGAGACAGAAAATCATCAGTTTTACAGTGGGGTTGACAGAGATACTAGAGCACAGGCAGGTGTACTTGCTCATGGTACACAAAAGATTAAGTTCAACAATTGATAGCTACACTTTTTGGAATGAAAGGATTATCCAATTAAGACTAAAACTATCCAAAGGTTATCTTAGAGTTACTGGGGTATACGCTCCAGTGGAGGGCAATTCAAAAGAAAGTGATGGGTTCGATAATGATCTGCATAAGATAGTCAATAAAATGAATAAACAAGATAAGCTACTATTACTGGGAGACTTCAATGCTAGAGTTGGTAATGAGAAAATTCAGAATCACGTCGGAATCCATGGAGAAACAACCCGTAATAATAATGGAACAAAATTAATAGATTTCACTGTCTTCTATCAGTTATAGATCATGAATACAATGTTCTCACACAAGGACAGCCACAAGTACATGTGGTCTGCACGAAACCAGAAATCGGTCATAGATTATATAATTTGTAATGGTAAAGTGGCAAATTTAGTCTTGGATACAAGAGTTGGAAACTGATCACTATCTATTAGTAGCACCTATTCGTCTGAGGCCTAGATGGTATAAAAGAAACAAATAACACAAGAAATTAAAATTTCTCACAAGGTTAACCTATTAAGAGACCCCAGTATAAAATGGCTGTACCAGAACAGACTTAACCCACCATCAGTATCGTCCGCACTTACGTGAGAGGTAGCGTGTATAGGGGTTCCCTAACATCGGCTTGGTATATGATTTTAGTTCTTATACAGGCTCTTCTCTGCATTTTTAATAAATTATACTAGTATTTGGTTATTTAGTATACAGTATATACTTACTTATTTGTATATATCCACAATTGTTTATTACCTAAATATTTGTTACTACAGTTTTGACTCGTACACTGTTTTCGTTCTTTTAAAAGGTAATTTTAAGTTTGCTTTATCAGACTGGTTTTATGTTAACCATTTATATAAATTTACATAACTATTACTAAATATTATGAAAAGTAACAAAAATCCTTGGCATTACAAATACATATTCGAGTACAAAACAAATTTTATCATGATTTGTAAATCTCATTATTTTGTATCGTTGTCCTGTTCACTCATTTCTTTCAACTTCTTGCAAAAAACATTCACTGCATACTACTTTTGTTAGTCCAGTGTGCTCTTTGCATATTGAGCATCTGCACTCATCACAGCGAGCTCACTTAAATCGGTTTTCTCGAACTGGGAGTAGGCACATCTTGGTTTCCGTCTGGGAATGTCTGAAAATATATACGGTAAACACCAGAGCTTTTTTTGGTAATGATTATAAAAAAGTTTTACAAAGTGTTCAATTAGATACTTGTAAAAATGGAGAAGTGAGAACTGTTAGCAATAATTACGTGGGGCTGCTGGTGTCGCATTTCTGACGGGAAGTTCTTGTCCAAAGATATTTTTGATGGAATTTTTGAGACCAATTGATAGAACATCGACTGAAGCACGTCTCAACAGATGTGGCTTTACGATTTCTAGGGCAAGATTTGTGATGTATTTTCTTCGTGAAATCGAATCTCCTGTATTAGAGAAATAAATAATCCAGGTATTGACTGTAGCCAAATCCAAAAGTCCACAGAAGACTGCTAAAGGCCATCTGTTGTTTACCCTCTTCACTCTGAAGTCTTTTTTCTTCCTGTCAACAATATCAACTCCTCCTTTCGTAAAGTTGTAAAATGTAATGACCTCTGGCTTGTTGACATCTCCGGATGCTGGGTCGATGGTGTCATCATTATGTAAAGTGGACAGCATAAGAACATTTTTCTTTTTCTTGGGAACGTATGAAACTAATAGCGTGCTATTAGGTTCTTTGCCGAATGCAAACATGCTACTTCCAACGGGTCTGTTCTTGACATTCAAAAAGTCTGATGGCAATTGAGGTTTTTTTTTTTTTTACTGTGCCAACTATTGTCTTTCTTTGGTGAGTAAAAAGGTCATTGGCAGGTGGAACAGATGTATATTAATTGTCCATAGTGATGTTCCTTCCTGACTTGTCAATTGATAGAACTGGCCTCTTCACAACAGTGGATGCAGAATTGTCTGTAGCGTAAGCACTTCTAGCTGGTTGTTTACCGGGATAAATTTCCATATTTACAGCAAAAAAGCTCCTGGCATCCACCAAGACATAGATTTTAATTTCATATTTATCTGGTTTGTTACTAATATACTGATGGAATTTACATCTTCCTCGCAAACCTTCAAGCATTTCATCAATAATTACGTATTCCCAGGTGTATAGCTTGAAATACAACTACTGACGAAACTATCAAAAATTTGTCTAATGGGGACCAGGTTGTCCAATATCGTACGAACGAGCATTTTGAGTACGTTTGTCATCAAACCGAACAGCTCTGTACAACTGGTCGAAATCTTTTTTTCACTCATGACTCCTCTGAAAAATGGAAAATTCTAAATTCCCATGGAGGGAATTAGATATTTTTCACCAATAGAGCATGTCAAAAATGTCAAAAACATATCAGATGTAAGGCTTTTCAGGCGTTTGCTCTATTAACCAACATGTTGTGAAAAATATCTAATTCCCTCCATGGGAATTTAGAATTTTCCATTCGGAATTGCTAGGCGGGCAATAATTCCATCGTGGAGATTTATCTCCCGTATGCAGTTATCAGACTGTGCCTCTTATGAGGGCTTCCGATAAATTCACCTGCATACACCCCAGCGTCAGTGGGTAGGGTCTGACACATCCCACTGTGATGAGTCTAGTGCGAGACCTAAGACGAAATGCTGGTTAATAGAGCAAACGCCTGAAAAGCCTTACATCTGATATGTTTTTGACATTTTTCCTCTGAAGAACTTGGGAGCTGTACCATTAGTTTCCCACATTTCTGATGTGTTTAGATGATTGCCTTTCTTCACACCCAACATATATAAAACACCAAACAGGGCTAATAGTTCATCAACGTTGGTTTGTGGACAGTCCTTTTCACCATTTTTATAAGAATTCGCCATTTTAGAAAGCTGGATATTTGTGAATGAAACAATGTCATTGATCGATTCATTAGAAAAAACTTTCCAACAATCTACAACTGTTTTACAATTTTTTGCATTACTTTTGACACCTGGTAATTTACTAACTATATTTTGGCTTATAGTTTTTCCTTTCTTATTTGTTTGTTTGTGTACGTACCATTTCGTATATTTATCCTTTCCAATGTACTGAAGTCCAGAGGGCTGCGTTATGGCTGTAGCGGATGGACGTTTCAAGTTTTTCCGTTGTTTGAGGGCTGCACTGTGGTTCTTTCGGGTGCAAAAATCCCAGGTGACTGGGTTGAAGATGTGGAAGGTATGGGATGAAGAATTTTGGTGTCAGTTCTGTATCAATATCACTTTCCGAATCATTGGATTGCTCTGTATCAGTTTGATGCGAGTAATGTCAGTAGGAGCATCACTTAGACAGTCAGAAGCAAAGCCTTGTTCGTCACCATCAGTAAATACGTCCTCCTCTTCTTCAATCCAGCTCAAAATAAGAGATTCATTAGGCCTATTAGCCATTATAATTTCACTGTGATACTATTCACTAAAATGTTACACCAGCACGGAATGCGCAAAAACTGTGATGCCAAAGGTATCGAGGCTAGAATGCGCCTAACACTGCCTGTGGCACGATCAGTATCGTAGCGAGGAGCGGACTAACACTCCAGACAGGACGCATTTCCCTCACGTGACACGTGTGCGTGAATCATCGCGTAACGAAGGAAAACATGCGACTCATATACTCATTTGAGAATACCTGGAGTTTGAAAAGTTTGAGTCCTAAACCAAAAAGCTCTTCTTAATTAGGAATGTTTTCGTTAGGGGCTACCTAACGATACCAATGGCGAGTTAATAATCTTACACAGATGACACGAGTTAGTGACAACATGGAAATGGAATGGTCTAATTTTTGTTTAATTTTAAAGCAGTCTGCTTTTGAGAGTTCGGAGTTAAGAAAAAATGGCAGGGAAAAAAGGGTTTAAGAATCTGGGATGAAGAAATTGAAAAAGTTATTTCAGACAAAAGAAATGCTTATAAAAAATGTTTGTCAACTAGTAAATTAGAAGATAAAATAGAGTATCACCGCAAGAGAGCAATGGCAAAAAAGGAATTGTGGAAAAAGCACAGAAAGAGTTGGGAAAACTTTATTTCATACCTGGAGATTGATATAACAAGACCACAACCACAGACCTATAAAATACTCAAACTGATTAATGATGTAAAAGAAGACATACACATCAATACAATACCTCTAACAGAGTGTCTCATTTATTTTTGGTACCTTTGGAGAGGTTCAAATATTGAGCCATTTCTTCTGCCAACATCTCTTAACAAGTCTTTGGGAACCATTACACTCAAAGAACTGGAGCTAGTACTCAGAAAACTTAGAAATGGAAAAGCATCTGGAGAAGAATCAATAAATGCAGAACTATTCAAGTACTCCAGTGATATCTTCAAGCAAAGATTTCTCAAATTAATCAATTTAATTTGGAATGTCAACAGACCACCAGAGAATTGGCAAAAAGCTATAGTTATTCCTTTTCATAAGAAGGGCAGTGTGAAAGATTGTGGAAATTACAGAAGGAAAGTACTCAACTCAGGTTACAAAATTTACTCTAACATTGTCAAAGAAAAATTATTTGGGTATTATGTAAATGTGATTGGAAATTAACAACATGGATTTCGAAAGAGACGCTCATGTGCTGATGCTTACTTTACCTTGAAAATCTTAGTAGAAAAACGCAGGGAATTTAACTTGGAAACTCGCATAGCATTTGTTGATTTTAAGAAAGCCTTTGACCTAGTTAACAGGAACAGACTTCTTAATATCTTAGCAGAAGATAATGTCCCACAACAGTTAATAGATAACATATACAGCATGAACAGTGACAACCTTATTGCAGTAAAGCAGACTGAATGGGAACCGATCAGCAGAGTTGTGAGACAAGGTTGTGGACTTTCTCCTTTGTTGTTTATGACCAACATAACGCAGGAATGGAGGCATGAAAGGCAGTCATTAGATATCTCACAAATCTAGATGCCATACTTTTTGCTGATGTTGCATTGGTAGCATCATCAGATGATGATCTTCAGTGGTCAGCATTTAATCTCCAGAAAGTCTCTTCAAAATTTGATATGATAATTTCACCACAAAAGTGCAAAATAATGGCCTTTAAGGGGAAGGACCATGTCCCCATTAAAATCTGTTTACATAATAAAATTTTGGAAAGAGTCAACGAATTCAATTATCTGGGAAACAATTTATCTTACCAAGGGGAAATTGAAATCTCTACAAAAATAACCAAATTTACCAAAACAACAGGAATCATAAATCACATCATGAAGCCATCTCTTGTTCAAAAATACACTCGCTTGTGTCTTTATAACACTTTAGCCAGACCAACCCTTTGCTACGGCACTGAGACATGGACAGTAGGAACTCAAGACATTTCCAGAATTACAGCACGTGAAAGGATGTTCATGTGCAGAACAGCAGGCTTTACAAAATGGAATTGTATAAGAGATCAAGATGCGCTTAAGGGACTGAATGTGAAACCAGTAATCAATTACATCCATGATTACCAAGAAAACTGGAATTGTCACGTTCAAAGGATGGAATCTGGAAGACTACCAAGGGAGATCCTGCGCTATCAACCAAGAGGACAGAGATCTATAGGACGTCCAATGAAGCGATGGAAAGAAAATGCAAGACCATAATGGGCCACATGGCCCAATACTTGGAAGGATGATGATGATGATGATGATGATGACGACGACGACAATCTCTCCTGCCCAAATGCCAACCTCACCTTCCGAGGATGAACAAACCTGTTCCCATAGTCGAGGCTCTGTCGACTGAGTCACGGTGGTATAACCGTTACATCAATAACGGAGGAAATACTGTATTTTCAGCTAGTCCATTAGCTGAGAGGTGACAGCCCCACCAATGGTCTTACTTCCTTCAGGCTAGCAACCCGTTGGAAGGACATTTGATTGTTTTCAAGGCTTGCAAAAAAAAAAAAAAACCGCAAGACTGCAATGAGACACATGGCCCAATACTTGGAAGGAAGATGATGATAAAAAAGGGTGTTTTTAATGGTACGGCGGGGGTCGGAAGAGAGTATTTATTAAACTCCCGTCTATCCAATTTAACCTTCCACCACATTAGGGCAGATCACATGCCAGGCGCATGGGTAAATTACTGAGCATTATTTATCACGGATAACAAACAAATGTTTAAAGTATGATTACAAACATAAATGTTTTCATATCTACACTTTTCTGTTGTAGAATTTTACGCCACTATGTCTTTTTTTATCATTGCAAAACTGCCGAAGCAGTATTTCTTCTGTCGAAGTGCGCCTTTTATTGGGTGGGCCTTGTGATGTTGAAGGAACTGCATTGTCGGCCATCTGAACAAAATATAAATAATAACATAAGCATCATGACGCAGTGAAAAATTTTTGCTACAAATTCTTTCATGGTACCCATAAATATGATGCAAGAATGAATGAAAATTACAAGTTCAGTCCATTCACTGAAATTATTGCAGCAGTGGAATTTATTACAGAAGCAGAATCACTCGTAATTCTCTTCAAGTAATAATAAAATGGAATATTCATTGTCTTACCTTGCATTTAAGTTCTCTTGCTGCTCCAACATCCTGAAAAGAATGACGACGTATGAGGAAATACACAGGAAACAGAATAAATCTGCGCAAATGTGGGTGTGGTGAACGGGCTATACCACTCACCACTTGGGAAGGCCCTTGGCTGCGCAGAGAGAGAAGAGACGATTGTCTATTTGCATGCTATAGGATGATCACATGATTTACCGAGGCGTGCACACCAGGCTGAGGGTCTTCCGAAATGGCAACTGCTATAGTAGATTGAACTTGCATGATGTGCGGGATAACAAGGAGAGTCTGTCTTATCATGCGGGAAACCTGTGATTCACATTTTCCAACACTCGTCCCATGACGCGCCAGGTGCATGCTCTGCACATGCTTGTAAACTTGAGTCACGTGCCCAGTGTGTGATCTGCACTAAACTTGTTAAGAAAAGTTTTATTGTTATCATAGAAAGCTCCTTGACTAATAGGTTGGGCAAATGTACATTGGCTGGACTACTAAAATAAAGAATAATTGGTTCTTTGTCAAAATGCTTATCCCTCTCATTCCCAAAGGATTCCAAGTTGAGACATCAGTGTGTACTAGTGTTAGAGATGCTCATGGCTAATTAATACCTTTTCTTTCCTTTTTCCCACCTATTTCCCTGGTGTATCAACGTGTGTTTTTGTCTGAATAGCAATTCTTTTGTCCATGAATGAAGGTTGAACTGAAAATTTGGTGGTTAATGGTACTTTTGTCGTTGTGGGTTTTTTACTTTTATATTGTGGTTGTTTTATAGTTGTGCTCACATTTGTTTCAGCTTGCAGAAAGTCTACACTGCTCGTCCCAACTATAACCAGCTACTCAACCACCCCTTTTGCAAGATACATGAAGAAAAGAACACAGATGTGTCTCAGTTTGTCAGTGAAATTCTAGACTTGCCAGATTAATGACGATTATTCTTGTTACTCAACATCACATTAATAGTGAGAAGTTGTAAATAGAAATACTTTTACAGTGAGATAATTCATCAGATCCAAACGTGTTCATACATATTGAAGTCGGCCATCATTTCTTGTGGAAGGTATAGATTTACCTTTCTCTTTTCTACTCTCCCATAGTTGCCTAGCTGTAGATAAGGTGCAGCGTGCTTTGTTTGTTATGACAGTGTTAATTCAACTGCTATTTCTGTCTACAGTCCAGTACTTTTTACTGAACCTAAAAGGATGGGCAAGTCTTAAGAATGTGAAAGATGTGTTTGGTTTTGATAGTCTGTTAATGTTCACAGTGATGTTATTACTGTCCACTCAGGACTGAGTGAGAATACTAGCATCACAACTCTCTTTTGAGAGAAATATGATCTTACTCCCATTTTTCTTTTCTAGATGTATTCTTGAACTTAGAAAATCTGTTTTGTAAATGCAGTAACAAAATTCATTTCCCTACATTGCATAAAAGACGTGCAACTCTTTTCTTATGATGATCCTTAAAAAATTAGTCTAGAAATGAGGAACCACTGTCAGACATAATATGAAAGTTGGGTGACAGAGATAATTTATTGTTTTCATTCATACTGGTATCAGCTTTATGTTCTCAGCAATATGATACAGAAGGCTGGAGGTGAAATCCCTTTTTTACTCTAGAATGTTACTCATCTGGAGACTAACTACCTGCTGTGAACTTGTGTATCTGGAAAGTTTCATATGAAGTACAACAAACAGCTACTCTGTTATTGAGTGGTTGAGCATCACTTCCATTTGTCAGTGTTACTAATACTGTTACAAGTTACTTCTACCTCAAGTAGCTCCTCTTTTATTGGACCTTGCCTCTCTTACATGTATACTTTCTGTGATTTTACTCTCATATATTGGCATTGCAAGTTTACGAATATTTTGAAATCTAAACATTTCTAATCTAAACTGAACTTCATGAGTCTGATTTGAGCTCTTCAGTGCCTCAGTTTTCCTCCTAATTGATGAGAAATATAAAGCCTCTTACATCGTGAATGGTTGGATATATTTTTAAAAATCTCAAATGTCATCAGATTTTGTCTTTATAATTAATTACAGAATTTATTTTCTCTCTTTAGGTTTTATTGCTTAATGAATGGTCCATATGCTAGGGATATTTAACCAGATGCTATATTTTATATTGATGGTTTGTGCAGGATTGAATATTGTATGATATATTGCAAATACTGAAATATGCATAACCTTTGTTTAAGTGAAGGTGTAGTTTGTTACTTAGAAAATGCTGAATGACTAGCACAGAACTGAAGAAGTAATTGTGAGTTTGAGAGGGAAACTACCTCTACTGTAGTTTTTCACGCTTGAGAAACATTATGAGAAATGACATAACAGCTCATGGTATTGTTACAGATAACCACTTTTATTTATTTTAAGTGATGCAGTTATTGCTAACTGCTTACAGTATCATTGATTTGTGGTAGATTTCCATGATAGATAACTGTTAAACCAAAGATATACAAGTATTCTTGAAGGGAAGAGTCTCTTGATGCAGTAGACACTTTAATAACAGTTAACTTTTAATCAGCCAATTAATACTACTGTACTTATTACATATTTATATTATACGTACATGTTTCCCCCTATTTTAAGGGCTTCCTCAGTGTATTAGATTCTTTGGATCAACGTTACAAGTAATTCAATGCTAGCACAACATAACAGTTTTCGATTTCAAGTTCAATCAATACTGATCTGCATTTAGGGCAGTCGCCCAGGTGGCAGATTCCCTATCTGTTGCTTTCCTAGCCTTTTCCGAAATGATTTCAAAGAAATTGGAAATTTATTGAATATCTCCCTTGGTAAGTTATTCCATCCCTAACTCCCCTTCCTATAAATGAATATTTGCCCCAGTTTGTCCTCTTGAATTCCAACTTTATCTTCATATCGTGATCTTTCCTACTTTTATAAACGCCTTTCAAACTTATTCGTCTACTAATGTCATTCCACGCCATCTCTCCGCTGACAGCTCGGAACATACCACTTAGTCGAGCAGCTCTTCTTCTTTCTCTCAATTCTTCCCAACCCAAACATTGCAACATTTTTGTAACGCTACTCTTTTGTCGGAAATCACTCAGAACAAATCGAGCTGCTTTTCTTTGGATTTTTTCCAGTTCTTGAATCAGGTAATCCTGGTGAGGGTCCCATACACTGGAACCATACTCTAGTTGGGGTCTTACCAGAGACTTACATGCCCTCTCCTTTACATCCTTACTACAACCCCTAAAACCCCATAGACAGAGGTTAGGTCATCAGTCGTCACTGATCTGCATTTAGGGCTGTTTCCCAGGTGGCAGATTCCTATCAGGTGTTTACCTAATCTTTTCTTAAATGATTTCAGAAAAGTTGGAGATTTATCAGGCATTTACCTTGATAAATCATTCCAATCCCCTTCCTATAAATGAATGAACACTTGCCCTAATTTTTCCTCTTGAATTCCAACTTAATCTTCATAGTAGCATCTCTCTTACCTTTAAAAGCTCCACTCAAGCTTATTTGTGTACTAATGTCGTTCCAGCCATCTCTCCACTGATAGTTCGGAACACACTGCTTAATCGACCAGCTCGTCTCCTTACTCCCAGGTCATCCCATCACAATGTTTGCAACATTTTCATAACTATTCTTTTGTCGGAAATGACCCGGAACAAATAGTGTTGCTTTCCTTTGGATCTTTTCCAGTTCTCATATCAAGTTATCCTGGTGAGGGTCCCATACACTGGAAACATTCTCTAATTTGGGTCTTATCAGAGACTTTATATGACTTTTCCTTTACATCCTTAATACAACCCCTAAACACTCTCATATTACATGAAGAGACTGTAACCTGTACAAGGGGGAGGTTGCTACATGGTGGTGGTGGTGGTGATGATTATTATTATTTTAATCCATTAAACACTGGCATATTTTTAATGTGTTAACTGCTATATGCTGAGTATTTTAGCCATATTTTGAGGCTTTATTTGAGCTCAGTGAATTGTTCTTTTTATATCCAAACTCATTTGGTTCTTTTATTTTCAAGCCTTTTTTTAAAATCATGTATGTAATTCTCTCTTTTCATATTCACATTTAACATTGTTATTGTAGTATTAATATGTTAAGAGAAAAAATGTGACTGGTGAAATATGAAGGTAATGCTTTTTCTACAGTCCCATTCAAGAGAATTTTGACTTTGTGTGATAAAGTTTGAAATATTTAGGTAAACAAAGTTGTGGTGATTGTTGTTTTAAGAGGAAGTACAACTAGGTAACCGTCCAGGTAAACAAAGAGACATACTGCGGCTTGCGCAGTATTGTGTCTTTCCCAGATTGTTTTCCAGTCTCTCGTAATGACTTTTGTGAGCATACTTTGCACACTCCCTGTACGTGTTGCCGTATGTTCTGTGTATCAGGGTATCTATTGCTCAGGTTATCAAGATACCTTATGCAGCGCATAGAACACATGCTTGCTGCTCTTCAAAATAAACATTCATATTCTATGTTGCAAAGGTCAATGGTCCCATCTAGCAGTACTATAAGAAACTGTAATGCTGTTGTCCATGTTTACCAAAAGAGACATGGATGTATTTCCAGCATATGATGCTTTATTAGTTAAGAAAACCAAGGGAGCCAGAGCAATGCTCAGGCACAGCATTCACTGTGTTAAGAGGAAGTACAGTCACAACATGAACTTTTACTGCTGCCAGTTAATCTGTTCTGCTTGCCCACGTTAGTGTATAACTCCACATTTGTTGTTAAATACTGAGTGTCTTACTAAGTGGGACATTAGAGAGTTCGCTTAAATCGATAAAGTGACTCCCAAGTGTGAAAGCTTTACAATCGGAGAGTATGTGTTAAGCAGTTACATCTCTTTTGTGATATCTAAAATGAAAAGGATTCACAGCAATATTACATAGTTGTACTTTTACTCTGGAATGTCCACTGACCAGGTCAAAATTGTCCATTTCAGATTTCTTCTTTTCATATGAAGTAGTTCATTTGCCCTACTTTCATTTAGCTTTTGTGTACTTTCATCCTTCTGTTGATTTCCATTGCTTTGTATGACTCAATCATCCAGTCTTTGATCTTTGACTTGATTGGTCTTTAAACCAAACCCCATGGCACTACAGCCCTTGAAGAGTCTTGGCCTACCAAGCGACCGCTGCTCAGCCCGAAGACCTGCAGATTACGAGGTGTTGTGTGGTCAGCACGACGAATCCTCTCGGCCGTTATTCTTGACTTTCTAGACTGGGGCCGCTATCTCACCGTCACAGAACTCCCCAGTTCTAATCACGTAGGCTGAGTGGACCTCGAACCAGCCCTCAGATCCAGGTAAAAATCCCTGACCTGGCCAGGAATTGAACCCGGGGCCTCCCAGTAAGAGGCAGACACGCTACCCCTACACCACAGGGCCGGCTTAATTGGTCTTTAGGAAAGTTCAAACTGGCTCAGGTCCTGTGAGTAAACTGTGAGAGTCCTCCTCCACCAACCTGTCATCCTTTTCATTGCCCGCAGTTCATTCATTATATACAGGGTGGGGTATGGACTGTTTCGAGTACAAAAGGTCCTAAAAACATTAGCCTAATGTGCACATTGGTACGCATAAAATCCACCTTACAAAAATGACTCATTGATGTATTTATTGATACACAAACCTATGTGCACACTTTTATATGATGATTGAACTGTATCAATATATAATGTTCTGTTAACATTGAATTATTTATAATGTTCATTCAACATAACTTATAACATTGTGTACTAGCCGTAAGCTAAATAAATAATAAATGTTATCCAAAGAAACAAAGACACTGAGACTTAAAACAGGACAGAGTATGTATGCATAATATTATGTAATAAATAATATTGATTAGCTGATTAATTTTTAACTTGATTTATTACAAGTATTGGAAAGGAACAAAGAAGTGGCCCTCCTATTTATTCAAGTTTAATTAGTTCATATGACTTTCTTTTTACTGTGGACTCATTTAATGTAGTCAGTCTACTCAGTGATGAATGTCAATTGCATCTTTGTTAGGTTAGTCATTCTCATTAGGTTTTTCCTTCTGAATCTTCATTGACGTTGATGGATCAATTGACTGTGCATAAATTCAGGCCAAATGGCAAAACCAGATCAGTTTTGAAGTACACAAGAACCTTGTTTATCTGGCCCTCATTAATCCGGATCTCCAGTTTATCCGGATCAGAAGTTATAAAAATTTATTTTTACTTGTACAATATTTCCTTTACGGCGTCGACTCTTCTTGAATGTCTTTTCCGCCAAGGATAGTTAAAGACAGGAATTGAAAGCAATTTGGCCATGGTCTCTCAAAGGTACCGTCCCGGCTTTCCCATGGAATTGGGAATGGGAAACCATTCCCAGGACGGTCGAGGTGAGATTCGAACCTACGCTCTTCTGAATGCAACGCACCATTAATTCACTGATGGTGAATTTGAAAATGAAACCAGTGCTCCGTCAGAAGGAACAATGACTCATGGAGAGGCAACAATGCAGCTGGACAAACTGATGGCCTATTTAGAATCCTTGACTGAAACCACATCGGTAGTTGTTGTTAGTAAAACGTCTTCGTGATCGTGCTGCACGCAAACGCTATACAAATGTAAAACAAAAGAAACTCAGATTATTTTTTGTACAATTGAACAAAGGTATTACTGTACAACTTATGTTAATAGATTATATCTAGGCTGCCAAGGAAAATGACATTTTTCAGGAGACACCTTTTATTGATTTTCTTGAAACAGACAATTGGAAGGACTTTACCCACGTTGTTAATAACATTGTTGTGGACTCATATAATTACCATGAATAGCTTTATATTCAAATTGAAGTATTTAAGGATTTATGTGACTTAATCTATTTCTCCCGTAGTGGGAACTAGACTTATACTATCGTGACCGCTGAATACAATAACATAATACACACTTGTAAGTGATGAAAATAAAAAGAACAAAAGATAATAATAATGTCTGACCTTAGAACAAAGTCTGCACAGGATCTACAGCTAAATGATTGACAGGATAGCAGCACCAGTTCAGTCACTGTGGAATTCTTCTATGTCAGGGTACTTGTCCTCATCGTCATTTTTGTTGAGATCTTTGTAAAAGTTACGGAATGTAGGTGGAATAAGTGGGAGGAGATCCAAAATGTCTTTCTTTTTTTTCTTTTGAAATTGGTAGTGTGCCACCATAATACTGTTCAGGCTGCAGTGGAACACCCATCTTCCCTCTACGAATGAAGCTTATTGATTGAAACAGCTCATCCTCATTCAGACTCTTTTTTGAAAAAAAACTGTACCATATCTTTCGTAAAACGAAACCATTTAACATCCTGCCACTTAAATTGATTTCCCTGCGTATCTTTCTTTCGAAGTTGTAAGGTGTCTTTAAGAATACCAGCAAAATCCAAGAAGTCGGTATGTGTCAGTTCTACAACTCCAAATTTCCTTTTCTTGCCAACTGAGCGTACCAGTTAATACCAGTCATGCGGATGAGCCACTGGTACTTGAGGCTGCTTCTTTTGTTTTTCGATCCGGCCATGGTCAACGTCACATTCTAAGTGACTGTGGCCACGAACCATGAATTTATGATCAACGATGTTCAGATTTGGATTTTCCTGCATGGCGAACAAGAACATTGCAACCATGTGAGAGTTTTTATTCCGCCCTCCGCAGGTATCTGAGTATAGTGTCACTTGTTTCACTTCTGAAGGAATTGGCATCAGTTCCTTGAAACCACACGTTGCAATCTGATTCCCACCACGAGCACCCTCTGCTTCATGCCACATGTAGCAAGTTACGCTACCTGTACTGGTTTCATGCATGGTCAAGTTGTATGTCCACAGTGGCCGTTTATAAAAAGCAACTGAAGTATTCAAAAACGGAGTCGGCAGACACTGTTGTAAGTCGAAAGTGTAACATAGCATCGAGCTATCTGAGCTGGAACGTTTCTTGTCTTTGTCCTTTTGGAGGTATACATTGTCTGCCTCAGTGTGGTGAGCAGCTAACTTGGCGTCAATTTCTTCCATAGAACCGTCTTTTACTGACGCAAATTTCTTTCTAGCATGTAGAACATCACATTTGTGACACGTATCCACTTTAGGCTCTTTAAATGTAAGGTTCATCTGATGGAACTCTCTCTCGTATATTCCTCTGGAAACGGCTTTATATTTTCCATCGTAGTAGAGGTTGTACATAGTTTGCAAATTGAGATATGATGGTAGATAAACTCTATTACTTTCTCTACGTGTGTAGTGAGATTTATATTGAGGAAATGATGAAATGTGATCTCTTACTTCTTTTACTTTCTCAGGAGGGTGTTTGTTACCAGGTGGTGTTTTTCCCCTCTTGTCATCACTTAAAGTTCCAGATATATTAGCCTGTCGATTGGTAAGTGCAAGTGTAATGAACATCTAGGACTCATCAAGGCTATTCATGAAACATCCTCTGCAAACACGAAATCGTTCTCCGTTTACTCAGAAATGAAATAAATGAGAGTAACCATACGGCATTTTGCTTTGTCGGGATCCTGGGTCCTTTTCCGTGATGTTCCATTTGCTTTTGAGTCACTGAGGCTGACCACATAACTTACTCTTTTGTCTCAATCTCCAAGAGCCCAATATTCATTAAATATTTGTGTCCTAACCGTGTTCTGTTCATCAATCATTTTGTCTAGTATTTCTTTACATTTCAAACGGCACATTTTTAGAGGTTTTGGAGCTCTAGCTTTAACTTCTTTCCCTTCGGCCGTTATATATGTTTGTCCTGTGTTCCGCTTTTGTTTTCGTTCCGCTCTCGCTTTTCGAGAATGACTACCTTTCACAGCATTTGTTGGAAACATTTTTTCTGGTTCAGCAGTTACAAAGCCAATTTCCTGTGCAACACTGTCAATTTTCTTCCTTTTTGAAGGTCTTCCAACAGTCACTAGCTTACAAACATTTGTACCTTTGTCCTCACTTGACTCTCTCTCTTCCAGTACATAGTCTTCATCATTGTCACCATCAACAAAAATGTCTGAAAAAGTATCACTATCATTGCCTACTGTATCCTCAACATCCTGGATTACTCCTAACTGCTCTTCAGTTAGCTCAGATGACACATGAGAGTACGTATCTTCTTGTTGTTCTAGGTTAACTACCGTCTTTCTCCTACTAATTTCATTAAGAGCTGAAATAAAAATAAACAAGTCCTAAATAATATAAAATTTTAAACGTAAAACAGCAACTTATGATAATAATCTTTCGTATATTCACTACTGAACATTATCAAGAGCAGTTACCTGTTTCATCAATTTTGTCCTGTGTTAAAGATTTCTTTGCAGGTTCTAATATTCTTAACGACTTAGCAGACATCTTCAAAAGTCTAATTATTCTTCTGTTACTATTGTTCTGTCGTATTTAAGTGATCGAATCACCAATTAAATAACACTCACATCACTATACTACAATAATACTGCAAATCACTGTTTTCTTACTTTAACAAAATGTTTACAACTTCACATAGAACTCAAAGAAGTAACAATACTAGATAGATATTCTATAATGGTAGCATATGTTGTGCCAAAGAGATTGTCATCACCTGCATCATTTTCCATGACCAGGTCAAGGAGTATAACATGACTTGTACTATATTGCACTTCGGCACTAATAGTATAAGTTGAATTGTACTTTTTTCCCCAGCATGTTTACTTGTACTATAAAGACCAAATGACATATAGTATTCTTCCATTTCATTCTGACTTAAACTACTTAGACCAAAAAATCGCAATCCCTTCTAGGACTTCGGCCCTGGACTTCTCATTTTGACCATTTTCTGACTTATACTCTTTTTCCCTGGCAGCCTAGATATAATATGTACTGTATTATTTAGTTTTATCCAGATTTTCGATAACCCAGATCAGTTCCAGTCCCACTTAATCCGGATAAACGAGGTTCTTGTGTACATTTAGGGTTTGTACAGCGAATATTTGGTTATTTTATATATTTTCCCTTTTGTATTGCAAGATTTCAGCCTGTGTGATTTTTGTAGGGATTCAAGGAGAGAGCCTAGAACTAGTCTCGCAATGTAGTCTATCTCTGATGTTTAAAGGTCATCTCTGCTAATACAGTAGGATTCTAGTACATTGTGTACCATCATAGGGATGGGTAGAATGATCTTTCTCCTCTCTCTCTCTCTCAAGCATAATATTGGTTACAGCAATAAACATACACAGTTTGTGCATTTTTATGAACTATAATGAAGACTTAATTGTTTATTTCTT
Source organism: Anabrus simplex (assembly GCF_040414725.1). NCBI lineage: Eukaryota > Metazoa > Arthropoda > Insecta > Orthoptera > Tettigoniidae > Anabrus > Anabrus simplex. The sequence goes on from NC_090270.1 coordinate 275,742,447, forward strand.
TGTAATGATAACATCAACTTTAGATATTGTATATACACACAAATGCCTTTTTCATTTACTTTGTTTGGAAAAGAAATAAATCAGTATTTATAGAACCTTAACAGTACTGTTCATTTTATATTTTTAAGCACTGACTTTTGAATTTTTTTCCTTTCTTTCTACCTTAACACTTAGATGCATCCAGTCCCATTGGTAAATTATGTGGAAGTGTTGGTTATAGGGTTGGTTGGTGAGTACATTTCAGTTGGCTTAACAGACTGATTGAAACAATACTTTCTGGTAGTGATGAGCAGTGTGAGACTAGGTCTCGGGATTTCTCGAGACTAGCGCAGGCATTATTTCTTGCGAGAAATTTCGAGAGATCTCAAGAGCATTGTGCGGCAAGCAGCGTGTCGTAGACCTATAGGCAATACCAATATAAATGGTCCGTTATTGGACATTATAAATTTTCCAGCTAACTCATTCTTGGTTGCCAGCGTTTCGCCCTCGTGTGCTAGGGTGGGCTCATCAGTTGGTACCTAGCACACCTACCAATACGATGGCTAGTGCATACCGTGGAGGCCATTGCGTAGGCTAACTGGAGCCAATTTTTAGTGATGAGACAAAGTTTCTTAGTGCATTGGCACTGCCGGTGGCTCCAGTTAGCCTACGCAGTGGCCTCCACGGTATGCACCAGCCAGCGTATTGGTAAATGTGCTAGGTACCAACTGATGAGACCACCCTAGCACACGAGGGCGAAACGCTGGCAACCAAGAATGAGTTAGCTGGAAAATTTATAATGTCCAATAACGGACCATTTATATTGGTATTATAAATTTACTCATTCAGGACAAATATTTCAGATTCCGTATGGGAATCAACATCTATATCGACCTATAGGCAGTCGGAGCTGAATGTTGTTTGTGCCGAGTATGTGAACAGCCAACCACGGACCTTTTCCATTTCATAAATACTTGTCAACAAGTGACTGGGGCGTTCATTTCTACAGAGGTCTATTTTGACGCAGTATTCTGCCATTGTATGCACTGGTAGGTACACAAATGAGTGGTTCAAGTACAGAACCTGCCGGCTACTGTAGGTACACGTACCTGGATACTAGAGGCGTGCGTTAATCGAACTCGAGACGAGCCAAGATGCGCCCTGCTGCATATGCAACCACCGTTATGCACGAGTGGAATGTGTGGTCTAAAATGCTTGAGTTTGCTCCAATTCTTTCGATAGGTTGGTGTGCATCGTTATAGGGAGCGTGCACCGTACTAGTAACACAGCGCTCTGGCGGAGTTCTGAGAATTAATACGGTGAGAGAGCGTTCCTCTGAAGTGAAGACTTGCGTCATAGTTACAGCAAAAAATATCGTTGCATCTTGTCAAGATATGCAGTAGTGCTATGGAAGTTGTAACCCAATATGGGTTTGAGAACACACTTCCAAACCAGTCGCAAGTCAACAGCGAATAAAGCTCAGAAACTAGTTGACAGTGGCCGTGTGTTACAGTTCTACGTTCTTTATTATTGGTGGCAAGAAATTTGCTAACACACAAGCTACGTAAACAATGTCACTGATATACGGAAACAGATCTTTAGGAATATTTTTCAAGATTTTGAAAATTTTTACCCTCTGTATGCATCTTTCAACATGAAAAGGCGGCATAACAAGTAAAGAATGAGGTGACTGTGTTTTAATACCTGGGAATCCTTTGTCGGTTAATATAACGTCCCCTTCACTCAAAAGATTTAGGAAGTCTGAATTGTTAACAATAAAAGTATCACTAGTTCTTCCACCATAACAATGGGAAACAAAAACAATAGTTCCATTTGGGGCCACAGCTAATAAAAATTTTAATGTATAACATGACTTGTACAAAGAATACATGTAACATCTCTCATCTATTCTTGCGGGCGTTTCTGATTTCATCTATGTGCAATCTAACTTGTGCGTCAGGATAAAATGTTTTAAAAGCGCGAGGCGAAGTGTTTTGCACGGATAGTTTGCTAGGCTAGAACATAAAATTATAAGTGTGTTTCTTGACTACTCCGCGCAGTAGTATTCCGATGTACAACAAAAAGACTAAACAAACATCGTTATTACCTATATTTATAGACACTTTAGAAACAAAGAAGGAAGGAAAGTAAAAAATTGAATGTTTTAAATGAAACACTTGTTAAATCCTCAACTGTGCCTCACTTTTTATGCTCTGGTATCCATGAAATCCTCTGCACAGGTCCAGGGGGGTGTTGGGACCACAACTTTTATCCACCACCTCCGAAATACTTGGATGTACCGTGCTTGAGTTGCACTGTGTGCCTACATCACTCCCACTAAAACACAAGTGAATTCGAAAGTCGTTGCTTCAATCTGAAATGCTGCTTGCACCGACTTATGTAGTTTTTCACACTCATTTTCATAATAAATTAATGAGTTTCCTAATTAGAAGACGTATGCATATTTGAGCATTTCATTCGTTTACTCGCTCTTTCAAACCGGGATACATCACGTTCTCTTTTCTGTTTCTTCTTATAGTTCTCATGAAACACAGATGGTATATATGAGTAGCCCATTTCCAAAACCCGCTATATGCACTGTAAGAACTTTTTGGGTATTGACGAAAAATCTGTACAAACTATCATAAACCTGATAGAAAGCTGATTCTTTTTTCAAAAATTCACACAAAAAAACTTGATATCTATCTAGGAACCTATAATCTCATGAACGTAGGAAGTCAGCTATTTAAATATTGATTCCACACATAACTGGTTTTGCAACTGTGTAATGCATAGAGCAGGTTTTGCAACTCAATGGGTAGCCATTTTGTTTTTCTGATAGTTTGCAAAACCTGCTATTTTATGATGATAAAGACTTAGTAAAGGATAGAGACGGGCTTAAAAAACACCAATATTCGTGAAAAAATGTATTCCAACGTTATATTATTATTATTTTTTATTAAGATAATTTAGAGTCACTTTAACCCTAAGGTCTTATCGTGACTTCTAACTGTAGAATTTACATTAAATTACAGTAGGGTGAAGAATGAAAAAAATATAAAAGTGGTATTTTAAACTGAACAGTTAAATTTTTGAATACAGACCAGTGTCTTTGAAAAACTTGATAATTTGTTTGCACAGTGAAGGAGATGAGTGTGTCCCCTTATTATCCTTAGGTATACCGTGGTACTGGCGCCATTTGTCATACAGTGAACAGTCTGTTATGATGTGCTTCACAGTCAACACACAATTGCATGTTGTACAGATGGGAGGCAGTTTCTTCTCAAGGAGGTAGCTGTGACTTGGAGTGGCCAATCCGTATTCTAGTTATTAGGACTTGATCTTGCCTGTAAAGGTTGTGAAGATAGTGTTGTACTGTAGATTCCGTTGTTACTTCGTGGAGTTTGCTGTTCGAAGTTTGAAACCATTTTATCTTCCACTGTTGGTATAATTTTGTTTTAGCATAAGCAATAATGTCAGTGTGAGGGGTAGCTATTGTTAGATCGCCTAGCGGGAGGTAAGTAGCGTCTTTAGCTGCTTGATCAGCAGATTCATTGCCTTGAATACCTCTATGAGAGGGTATCCACACAGGGATGACTTGTTTGCCTTCTTTCATGATGTTGTTAAACAACAGTTGTATTTCTTGTACAAGGATGTGTTTCGATGATGGACTTTCTATTGCGTTTAATGCACTTTTTGAATCAGAAAAAATGATGGAGTTATTACAGGTGCTGGTTTTCAAAATATATAACATAGCCTGCTTTATTGCATACAGCTCATTAGAGAAGACTGTTTAGTGGTCAGGCAATCGGTATAGCATGGTACGTTCAGGATATATAATCCCACATCCATTTCTTTCCTCACATTTTGATCCATCAGTATAGATTGCAGTGTGCCTTGGGTATTTATTAGAAATTTCAAGAAATAAATGATGGTAGTGAGATCTGTCAGTTTCATCTTTGACACTAATTTATTTCAAAGTTAATTTTTGGAAGGCTAATAGTCCATGGTGGGACATTAAGACAGTTGTCTGTGAGGAGTATTGGAGGGATATTTAAATTTAGTTCTTCAAGAAACTTGGCTATTCTGACATTGAAAGGCTGTGGTTGTGATCCTGATTTAGTGAGTGTACCTTGATGCTTGTTAGGAAAAGCATACAACTTAATTTTTGATTCACTCATAGTTGCTACCTTGAGCGCGTAAGTCAAACTTAGTTGTCTACGTCTAATTGTGAGTGGTGGTTCATTTGCTTCTATTTGAATGCTGGCTACTGGACTGGTACAGAAGGCTCCTAGAGCAATTCGAAGAGCTGAGGACTGGATGGAATCAAGGATTTTGAGTGAAGAAATTCTTGCGGAATTGTATACAATGCTGCCATAGTCTAATTTAGCCCTAATAATGGCTTTGTACGTGTTCATTAGCAGTTGGTAGTCTGCCCCCCAGTTCTTTGCTGCCAGGATCTTCATTATGTTCAGCCTTCGCAAGCAGTCATCTTTAAGGTTTTTCAGGTGAGGTATCCAACTTAACGTACTGTCGAATAAAACTCCTAAGATTTCCATAGTTGTTACTGTTTCAATTTTGTGATTGTCCATGTACAGCTCAGGGTCTTGTACAGTATGTTTACATTTGGAGAAGAGTATGCATTTGGTTTTAGTTTTGGAAAACTTGAACCCTGTAACTTTAGCCCATTTTTGGATATTATCAATTGATTCTTGAAGTAACTGTTGAGTAGTTAATTTATTTCTTCCTGCACTTAGTATAGTCAAATCATTGGCAAAAAGGCAAGCCTTTAATGGTAGGTGAATGTTGGAGACAATGCCATTTATTGCAACGAGGAATAATGTGACACTGATGACTGATCCTTGGGGAACTCCATTGTCAATGGTTACTTCATGTGAAAGAGTTCCATTTGTCCTGACTTGAATTCGGCGATCATTAAGGAAATTATAAATGAAGTGAAGCATGTTTCCTGAAATATTATGTTTCATCAGTGTTTCAATTAGATAGTCTTTCCACACCATGTCATATGCCTTCTCAATGTCTAAACTAACAGCTATGAGGTGCTGATTATTTAGGAAAGCTTCTCGGATTTCTTATTCTAAACATATCAGAGTATCTGTTGTTGAACGTGCTTGACGAAAACCATTTTGTGCATCACTAAAAAAGTGTATATGTTCCAAATACCAGCGTAATCTCTTGTTAACAATTTTCTCCAGTAGCTTACACATTGTATTTGTCAAGGCGATGGGACGATAATTATCGGGGATCAAAATGTCCTTTCCTGGTTTGAGTATAAGCACTACAATAGCACAACGCCATTGATCTGGGAATAGTTTGGAACTCCATATATAGTTGAAAATAGCAAGTAGATAATTGAGTGCACTATGTGGAAGCTGTTTTAAAAATTCATATGGAATGGTGTCTGGGCCAGGACTAGATCTGGCGCATTTGTTGAGTTCTGTAACCATTTCTTGTAACTGTAAAGTATCATTATAAGCATAGTTCGGTGTAGGTATAGTTTCACTTAAGTCTATTGGATCTCGAGTTGTTTTCATGCGAAGAAATTCAGGTTCATAATTGTTATCGCTAGAGATTTTTGAAAATGATTTAGCCAGTTGATCAGCTATTTGTTGAGGTTCATTTACAATTGACCCAGCAACTGGATCTCTTAGAGAGGTAATACAGAATTTATTGTATTTGCCACTTATTCTTTGGATTTTATTCCACATAACTTTTTTTGAAGTTTGGCAGGTTAAGGAGGAGACGAATGTTAACCAGGAGGTTTTCTTACTTTATTTTATTTTATTTCGTGCTATTGCTCGGTGTTTTTGAAAATTGATTTTATTTTCAGGCGTAGGATTTCTTTTGTATAGGTAGTAAGCACGGTTTTTATTTTTGATAGCCTCTTTACAGGAGTCATTCCACCAGGGAACCGTTTTCTTGAAGGGCATAGAAGATGTTTTTGGGATGCTCTGGTCAGCAGATTTAATTATTACTTCAGTGAAGTCTTGAACAATATCATTGATGTGCTTAGAAGGAAATTTATTTGTTGGAGTTAGATCATTTAAATACCGTAGTTATTTACAATCTTTCTAAATGATTGCCAATTTGTCTTATTTAAATTCCATTTACAGTATTGGGGTTTTGATGTGTTGTCTGGAGAACTTTGATCATCATTAGTTATGATGGGGAAGTGGTCACTTCCTTGTAGAGTTGAATAAATGGACCAGTTAAATAGTGCAGCTATGGGCCGGTTCTACCACCTACTGGTAAAGTAGCGCGTAATTTGCCCTCCGCGTAAAAGGATTTTTCCGTCCGACCACTCCCAGGTAGCGCTATCGGCAGCATAAATCGTCGTTACCCGGCGCGTAATTTCTCGGCCACTTCGAGGGCCCGATAAGACTTTACCTGCCGGGCAAGTTCTGAGAGCTGAACATTATTAGCTGTATTTCTGGTGATATGCAACTCAAATTAGCTTAGTATACTGAAAAAAGCAGTATACTGTAACAGTGATCGATATTGTATTGCAGGATTTTGAACATTAATGCTTCCCTTTAGTTGCAACGGTCACACCAGCCTCTCGCATCGGTAGCGCAGGGAACACATTTTATACGTCAAGCTTTCGTAAAGAAACTCGAAAAGGATGTAAAATCAAAATCTATTTGGAAATCATTTCAAATGGGCTTTAATTTTCTACTTTTTCAGTTTTCGGACACGAGATATATATTACTTTATGTATCCTACGTAACCCAAGCGTTTTTGTAGCGTAATGGTTAACACGTTCGCTTCGTAATACGAAGTGTGCAGGTTCGAGTCTTTATTATGATGAATCTTTTTTATTTCCATTATTAGCGTTGTGTTAATCTGTATGCCTCTTTTCATACGTTCTTATCACAATATTATGTCTACTAGGAAAAATGCTTTATATGTATGCTACCTATAGCAAGTGATGTTATGATTAATAGCACATAGGACTGTCGCCCAGGTAGCAGGTTCCCTATTAGTTGTTTACATAGGCTTGTAAATTATTTCGAAGAAATTGGAAACTACGGTATTCCATTCCCGAATTCCTCTTCCTATGAATGGATATTTATCCCGATTAGTTCTTTACATTTACAGTACCTTCCAACTTTATCTTCATAAAGTTAAAAATTAAAATGAAATGCTTTATCAATAAATGGAAGCATCTGGAACTAAACGAGGTCACAGAACTAGTTGCAAATAGAGCATCGCGGAGATACTTAATCAATTCACAGAAGCCTGCAGATAGAATGCTCAAAGGCAATAAGTCCGTAAAGAAGATGTGTGTGTACATACGTATATGGAAGTGCGTAAAAGAGAGTTAAGAACAACGGCAGGGAACGAAAATACACTTTAAAATGTAAATTAGATATACGATGAAAACCTGCGTACCTTCTATTACGGAGCAAGCGACTGACCAGTCTACTACGAGAATACCTTTCAAAAACGCTGCCTTGCATGACAGGTTATAACTGGCGTAAGAAAATGTAATCTCGAGATTTTAATCCCAATTAGGTATTGATATTGAAGATCATAGATTAAAATCACGAAAGCTTGACATGAATCGTTGTCCATAACTCTTAAGACTCCCCTTATTAGGCTTTTTGGTGATAATCAGCAGACGCAAGCACAGGGAAATAAGACAATCGAAATGGGTTTCATGCATCTGACGATAGATAGCACCACACTCGAAAGCGAGAAATCGCTGAAAATCAGTCTAGCCAACCTCGTATATCGGTGTCTAGCTCCGGGTAGCTACCTAGCGCTTGCGCGGAGGTGGTTGGACGCAAGCCAAAGTACCAGCCGATTTACACCTCCAGGTAGTTTACCTCCCGGGCAGCTGCCAGCCACTTTACCAACAGATGGTAGAACCGGCCCTATGTCTGGCGTACATATAGTTAAATCTATGCTACTGTATGTTCCGTGTGCTATATCAAAACGAGTTGGAGCAGTTGAGTTCAATAATACTAGAGTAAATTCATCTAATATCTTCTCTATTTCTTTCCCACTTGCATCAGTATTGCGACTACCCCATAAACTGTTGTGGGTATTAAAATCATCCATCAAAATGAAGGGTTTGGGAAGTTGGTGTATTAGGTTTCTTAAATCATCAGCATGAAATGTACTATTCATAGGAAAATAAACATTACATACACATATAGCTTGTGGAAGGAATAATAAAACTGCGACTGCTTCTAAATCAGTAGTTAAAGGAACCTCTTGATGGTGTAAATTATTTTTAACATAGGTGGCTACGCCTCCACTTGCATGATTTGGATTAATTTGGTTTTTATAATGTACGTTGAACTGTCTTAAATGGGAAACAAAGTTGTCTCTAAAGTTAGTTTCTTGTAGACAGACAACTGAAGGCTGATGTTTATTTAGTAGAAGTTGTAAATACTCTCGCTGTGATCGAAAACTGTTGAGGTTCCATTGAAGAAATGATATAGTCATAAGAATGACAAACAAGTGTAGAGGGAATTTTATCATCATTATGTGAGGGAAGTAGAGTCATCGCTGGAGTAATCTGGAACTAAACTGTTAATTGCTTCACCTCGGTTTTCACTGCTAGCCTTAAGCAGTTTCTTGACTATTCGAGTACTCGTGTTCTTAATGGATTTTTCAGTGTAGTATGGATATAGTTTTTGAAGGTCTTGGGCTAAACCCTCTAGATCTTGGGTGTAATTGGAAGCTATTGCTGCAATGTCATTAACTCCAATACTGTTTTCAAAACAGGATTGGAGTTGTAAGTAATTGAGGGGAAAGGACTGAGGGTTGGCTTCTAGAACTTGCTTAATTGTCTTAAGCATATCACTAATAGTTGTGCTTTCTCTTTCTGTCTTTGGTTTCTTGTAAGTTTGTTTTGTCTTGTGTTTCCCTGTCTGTTCACTTGTCTTAGGTTCAGTTGTTAGGGGAGGTTCCTTAAAATCAAGGTCTTTTCTGCCTGTAGATTCACTGCTAGATAGTGATATTGGTCTCTTCGATCCAGCAAGATGAACTCATGAGGGGTTTTGAGGGCATTCCAAATGAGAGGTTAGAGTCGTTTCGCCTGAGGGTAAAGGCCCACAGTTTTGATTTTGAGAACACTGAAGAGATGTAGATGTAGCAGTTGTCTGAACAGTAGTTTGTGAGCGAGTACAGGTAATATTTTCTTGACAGTTTGTTTTAATTTTTTGTGTATCCTCTACTAGTTGGGGAAATTCTGTTAGATTGATCTTGCCACGAGAATGACTGTTTTGATTTAATGAGGAGCCTTCATTTATTATTTCATCATTATCAGGACAGTTTCTAGCTAAGTGCCCCTCAGTTTTACAAAGAAAGCAGGTGGGTGTGTCAGAGGATAAATAAATCCAGTAATTGGTACCCTCATATTCGATTTGGAGTGAGTCTGGAAGTTTGTTAAAGTCTTCATTTTGAATATAAATCTGTCTCCGAAAACTGAGAATGTGAGAAAATCCGGGGATTGTTAAACCTGCTCTAATAGGTGATATCTTTGACATTGGTTTAATGCCGAGTTTGAGAAATTCTTCTTCAGTAACAATATTAGGAATCACAGGGCAAACATTGGATAGAATAACTCGTTTGTTTTTAGTCAAGAGAGGTCTTATTTCCAAGGAGACATTATTTATGAGAATCTTAGGATGTTTTGAAATTAATTCCTCAACACACTTTTGACTTGCCAGGAAGATACATATTCTTCCATTAGATATCCGTGAGACAAATCGGATGTTACTAGGGCTAGTGACTTTTCCAATTGCTAGTATATAATCTCGGATACTAATACCATCGCAAGATTCAATAACAATAGCTTGATCTTTGGTAGGGTAGGATTGCATTGCTGCAGAGTAACTTAACCTTGGATTGTTAGGAGATTAAGTGTGTTAGGAACAGTAATAGAGGTTGTCATGAGGTTACCTGGTTCTCCGGTACGGGTGGGAATTATGCTTTCTTTATTCTGTCGATTCGTGGAGGTTACTTGAGACTTGCTGATTTTCATTATTTAGATTCATTGAGTTAGAAAAAACTTGCCGACCTCCATCAACATAGGCGGCCATTATCGGTTAGCTAACAAGATGAGGTTATAGGTATGAGATTGATCCTTTAATGAACACTAATCTCCACAACGCAGATTTAAAACCACACTCACTACAAAAGTACTTAGCAGCTTCACTCTGGTGCTTCAGACGGTAAATTTTAGCTTAGAATGACCGATCATTCAATAGTTCCAAGCGACAATATTACACGCGAACATCATGTAAGTCACTGCCATACGTTATATTACTTGTTGATAATAATAATAATAATAATAATAATAATAATAATAATAATAATAATAATAATAATAATAATCGTATGGCTTCAGCTACCGTGTGCAGACATTTCAATTTGACGCCATCTGGCTGTCTGCTCGTCAATTTCGACGTTCCGTTTTACTCTAGGCCCCCACTAGGTGGCAGACCGAGTAAACTGAAACTCTCTTGGGCGTCTATGGCTGCGATTTAATGAATTTTGTCGGGTAAACACCAAATGTGTCACCAGAGATCTTTTACATGCCGACTTCGTACGGCATGGAGTGTCGAATGGACTTTTTTCCGCCCTTCAAAAATCCGACTACCTCTGCCGGGTTTGAACCCGCTATCTTGGGATCCGGAGGCCGACACTCTACCGCTGATCCACAGAGGCAGCTTACTTGTTGATTAACATCCATTAATGAACTACAACCAGTTCACAAACTAGTTTCAAAATTAAACAGGAATAATGTACCGGTAACATAAAACATGACAAGTTGAAATCCATTGACTTCAAAAGTTGTTAGTTAAACAGTCACTTTGCAGAAACTTGCACATTAAATAAAATAGGGAACAAGGCCAGAATTCGCCGGCACAGCTATGACGACATACTTACGGGACCCCCTGGGTAGTAGGGGCTTTCGGGTGGGGACAATTCAAAAGTTTATTGATGAATTTTCCCGTTTCACGGTCCGTTTCTTCACACTCGTTCTTTTCCCATCTTACCTCACCGACATACACATATCACATATTATACATATTCTATCACTTACATATTTCCATACTATACTAATTTCACTTACCTCTTATTAATTCCTGGGGCCAGACTGTCTCGAACCATCCATCTTCGACTCCGTAGTCCATCACCTTATCCACTCGGCTAACGAGTTACTTGACATTCAAACGTATTAAGAAAATATATATATCTACATACGTATACATGCACGTAGTACACAAGACGTGAAACAGATGGCATTGCAAAGAAATTCATATTTACACCAAAAGATGGCACTCTCGTCTCCCCCTCACTCTCCCCCGGCCCTCAACTGTTGCCAACTTAAATTTCAAAGACAAACGAAAATACATCAAACTCAAGTCACGAGTTTCATTACCACCACACGTTCCTTGTATAAAAGGAGATCATGTATCCACGTTCCTTCCAGTCATTCGGCACAGTTTAGAGATACATAGTGGACGTTCACTATCAACAACATGTCGGGAATCGCCGTAGTAGTAAGCAAATATCAAGAGGAACTGCGGAAATCCACATTCATTCCGCGTTCCTCTTATTCGAAATTCGTACTCGGCAAGCCGGGAGTACCGAATAGGAGATTTCTTCAGCAACTTGTATCAAACAAGGAAACGGTCCTGGCATTCCTACGAGAAACCAGACTGATTAAAGACAACGTAAAGTGCCCCAAGTGTGACTCGAACATGACCTTGGAGGACACAAAACAAACAGGCGACGGCGTACGATGGGCCTGTAACAAAGGGCCAAGGGAATCGAGGTGCAAAACCACCAGAACCATACGTCAGAAGTCTTGGTTTTCCAAAAGTAACCTCACAATTCCCGAAATCATACAGCTGACGTATGAAATAGCCCACAACACACACTCGGCCGATATCATCCGAGAATACGGCTTCTCCAAAACTACCATCACCGACTGGACAAACTTCTACCGAGAAGTACTCATAAACTATATAGAAACAACGTCAGAATCCATCGGCGGCCCGAACACAATTGTCGAGGTCGACGAGAGCAAATTCGGCCGAAGAAAATATTATAGGGGGCACTTCGTAGAAGGCCAGTGGGTTTTCGGTGGTGTAGAGAGGGGTTCGGGCAAGTGTTTCTTCACCACCGTCGAAGACAGAACGGCCCAATCCCTCATATCCACAATAAAGCAGTGGATAAAACCCGGGACGACCATCATCACAGACTGCTGGAAATCTTACAGCACTCTAAAAAAACATGGGTATGAGCACCTCACAGTAAATCATTCAGTGGAATTCGTGGACAAAATAACTGGTGCGCACACAAATACAATTGAATCCACATGGCGCCATGTCAAAGCATCCGTCCCGGAATATAACCGTAGGAAAAGCCTCTACACCGGCTACCTCGCGACATACATCTTTAATAAACAATGCAAAGTAACAGGCGAAGATAAATTTAATAAATTTTTGGAAATCGTCCGCGAGATTGACTGGTAAACAAATACAGTGCCAAGTCTGAACAGGCTCGCCAACATTCACCACTCGCTTCAATATATCTTCCATGATCCTGTTCTCAAATGCACATGTGTCCAACACGAAAGACAGTTCTCGCCGTTCCTCCCTTCGTAACAGACGTGATACCGTCGCTGTAGTGCCGAGTGATGTTTTAACAGCAAGTACAACTACACGAAAACATTCCATTCGTCCGTCCAGCTCTCTGATAGTGGTCATTATTGTTTTAAGAGGAAGTACAACTAGAAACAATCACTCCTGTCGTTTGTCCAGCTCTATGATGGTGGTGATTATTGTTTTAAGAGGAAGTACAACTAGAAACAAACACTCCTGTCCTCTCTCCAGCTGTGTGATAGTGGTGATTATTGTTTTAAGAGGAAGTTCAACTAGAAACAAACACTCCTGTCGTTTGTCCAGCTCTGTGATGGTGGTGATTATTGTTTTAAGAGGAAGTACAACTAGAAACAAACACTCCTGTCGCCTGTCCAGCTCTGTGATGGTGGTGATTATTGTTTTAAGAGGAAGTACAACTAGAAACAAACACTCCTGTCGCCTGTCCAGCTCTGTGATGGTGGTGATTATTGTTTTAAGAGGAAGTACAACTAGAAACAAACACTCCTGTCGCCTGTCCAGCTCTGTGATGGTGGTGATTATTGTTTTAAGAGGAAGTACAACTACCGAAAACAATTCAATCTCCTGTTCGGTACTCCACCCGTATTTTTACTTCAGACAGTACTACTACGGCAGCACAACAATTCCATCTTGTGCCACTCCTGTCGCAACAGTTTCTACACTTATGGTGAGTACTCATAAATTCATATCCTCTCTTCGTGATTTCCATATACTCCCAATGTATAGTGTTGTTTTTCAATTAGTGACATACTGACCAGAAGTGTACTTTCAACAACTGTCGCTCAGTTAACTATGCTGTCGCACCTAACCAAACCTAACCTAACCTGTCACTATCAGTGGTTTTCGGTGGATCACCCCGCTCATTTAGTAATGCTGTCGCACCTAACCTAACCTAACCTAACCAAACCTAACCTGTCACTATCAGTGGTTTTCGGTGGATCACCCCGCTCATTTAGTAATGCTGTCGCACCTAACCTAACCTAACATAACCTGTCACTATCAGTGGTTTTCGGTGGATCACCCCGCTCATTTAGTAATGCTGTCGCACCTAACCTAACCTAACCTAACTTGTCACTACCAGTGGTTTTTCGATCGATCACAATTGCTTTCGTAAGGGATGCTAGAGGCCTGTTGGCCGCTTCGCGGCCCTAACCTGGGGGCTTACGCCCCCAGACCCCCTTTGCTTGTCCACAGACCAATGGTTTTGCCACTACCCCGACCTGCTTAATACTCGTAAAGTTTTCCGACCTGCTTAATACTCGTAAAGGTTTCGCAAATTCAAGCCAGTCCTATCATATCGGGCTGTTAATATCTATTTCACAAACCAACAAGTGCAACCCCATGCCCGTCAATTGTGTTACGCAGTCTCAAAAACCCAAATATATATCAGACCATTGATTCATATATTTAGCGGCCGCTACAGGTCCCTTCGAATTATCCGCCATGTTTGCAAACATCAACTAGCCAAACACGTCATATATGACGTCATATAGACGCACAAGCAGCGGCCGCGGAGCCCGTGCTCGCCCGTGCCGGCGGATCCTGGACTTATACCTAAAATAGCCTTTCACATTCAAAACAAAACAAGTAAAACTTGCAAACTAAATAAAATAAAACATTGAGACAAAATAAGGAAAACTTTAATTGTTCATTTTGTCCAATAATAATACCCATCAGTGTGAAAACATCAGGTGAGCATGCAATAAATCCTTGCTTATGTGAAATCAACATCCTCTTCCTCCATTAGTTCAAAATCACTCCGTCGTCTTCACAATCGTCATCCATACAGCCTTCTTTCGTAGCAATCAATCAATCAATACTGATCTGCATTTAGGGCAGTCGCCCAGTTGGCAGATTCCCTATCTGTTGCTTTCCTAGCCTTTTCCGAAATGATTTCAAAGAAATTGGAAATTTATTGAACATCCCCCTTGGTAAGTTATTCCAATCCCTAACTCCCCTTCCTATAAATGAATATTTGCCCCAGTTTGTCCTCTTGAATTCCAACTTTATCTTCATATTGTGATCTTTCCTACTTTTATAAACGCCATTCAAACTTATTCGTCTACTAATGTCATTCCACGCCATCTCTTCGCTGACAGCTCGGAACATACCACTTAGTCGAGCAGCTCTTCTTCTTTCTCTCAATTCTTCCCAACCCAAACATTGCAACATTTTTGTAACGCTACTCTTTTGTCGGAAATCACCCAGAACAAATCGAGCTGCTTTTCTTTGGATTTTTTCCAGTTCTTGAATCAGGTAATCCTGGTGAGGGTCCCATACACTGGAACCATACTCTAGTTGGGGTCTTACCAGAGACTTATATGCACTCTCCTTTACATCCTTACTACAACCCCTGAACACCCTCATAACCATGTGCAGAGATCGGTACCCTTTATTTACAATCCCATTTATGTGATTACCCCAATGAAGATCTTTCCTTATATTAACACCTAGATACTTACAATGATCCCCAAAAGGAACTTTCACCCCATCAATGCAGTAATTAAAACTGAGAGGACTTTTCCTATTTGTGAAACTCACAACCTGACTTTTAGCCCCGTTTATCAACATACCATTGCTTGCTGTCCATCTCACAACATTTTCGAGGTCATGTTGCAGTTGCTCACAATCTTGTAACTTATTTATCACTCTATAGAGAATAACATCATCCGCAAAAAGCCTTACCTCTGAATCCACTCCTTTACTCATATCATTTATATATATAAGAAAACATAAAGGTCCGATAACACTGCCCTGAGGAACTCCCCTCTCAACTATTACAGGGTCAGACAAAGCTTCACCTACTCTAACTCTCTGAGATCTATTTTCTAGAAATATAGCAACCCATTCAGTCACTCTTTTGTCTAGTCCAATTGCACTCATTTTTGCCAGTAGTCTCCCATGATCCACCCTATCAAATGCTTTAGACATGTCAATCACGATACAGTCCATTTGACCTCCAGAATCCAAGATATCTGCTATATCTTGCTGGAATCCTACAAGTTGAGCTTCAGTGGAATAACATTTCCTAAAACCGAATTGCCTTCTATCGAACCAGTTATTAATTTCACAAACATGTCTAATATAATCAGAAAGAATGCCTTCCCAAAGCTTACATACAATGCATGTCAAACTTACTGGCCTGTAATTTTCAGCTTTATGTCTATCACCCTTTCCTTTATACACAGGGGCTACTATAGCAACTCTCCATTCATCTGGTATAGCTCCTTCGACCAAACAATAATCAAATAAGTACTTCAGATATGGTACTATATTCCAACTCATATTCTTTAGTATATCCCCAGAAATCTGATCAATTCCAGCCGCTTTTCTAGTTTTCAACTTTTGTATCTTATTGTAAATGTCATTGTTATCATATGTAAATTTTATTACTTCTTTGGCCTTAGTCTCTTCCTCTATCTCGAAATTATCCTTGTAACCAACAATCTTTAGATACTGCTGACTGAATACTTCCGCCTTTTGAAGATCCTCACATACACACTCCCCTTGTTCATTAATTATTCCTGGAATGTCCTTCTTGGAACCTGTTTCTGCCTTAAAATACCTATACATACCCTTCCATTTTTCACTAAAATTTGTATGACTGCCAATTATGCTTGCCATCATGTTATCCTTAGCTGCCTTCTTTGCTAGATTCAATTTTCTAGTAAGTTCCTTCAATTTCTCCTTACTACCACAGCCATTTCTAACTCTATTTCTTTCCAGTCTGCACCTCCTTCTTAGTCTCTTTATTTCTCTATTATAATAAGGTGGGTCTTTACCATTCCTTACCACCCTTAAAGGTACAAACCTGTTTTCGCATTCCTCAACAATTTTTTTAAACCCATCCCAGAGTCTGTTTACATTTTTATTTACCGTTTTCCACCGATCATAGTTACTTTTTAGAAACTGCCTCATACCTGCTTTATCAGCCATATGGTACTGCCTAACAGTCCTACTTTTAAGACCTTCCTTTCTATCGCATTTATTTTTAACTACCACAAAAACAGCTTCATGATCACTAATACCATCTATTACTTCAGTTTCCCTATAGAGCTCATCTGGTTTTATCAGCACCACATCCAGGATATTTTTCCCTCTGTTTGGTTCCATCACTTTCTGAATCAGCTGTCCTTCCCATATTAACTTATTTGCCATTTGTTGGTCATGCTTCCTGTCGTTCGCATTTCCTTCCCAATTGACATCTGGCAAATTCAGATCTCCCGCTACAATCACATTTCTTTCCATGTCGTTTCCCACATAGCTGACTATCCTATCAAATAATTCCGAATCCGCATCAGTGCTACCCTTTCCCGATCTGTACACTCCAAATATATCAAGTTGCCTATTATCTTTAGAAATGAGCCTTACACCTAGAATTTCATGTGTCTCATCTTTAACTTTTTCGTAGCTTACAAATTCTTCTTTCACCAGAATGAAAACTCCCCCTCCCACCTTTCCTATCCTATCTCTACGATACACACTCCAGTGCCGTGAGAAAATTTCTGCATCCATTATATCATTTCTCAGCCATGATTCAACTCCTATTACAATATCTGGTAAATATATATCTATTAAATTACTTAATTCTATTCCTTTCTTTACAATACTTCTACAGTTCAACACTAACAATTTTATGTCATCCCTACTTGATTTCCAGTTCCCTGTTCCCTTATCACCGCTCCCTAGGCCATCCCGTTTCCCTGAATGTACCTCCCTATTACCCTTCCAAACAAATTTCCTAACTTATACGTACCACTGCGGTTTAAATGAAGGCCATCCGAGCGCAGATCCCTATCTCCTACCCACCCATTAGGATCTAGAAATCTCACTCCCAGTTTCCCACATACCCACTCCATAGTCTCATTTAAATCCCCAATCACCCTCCAGTCAGTATCCCTCCTACACAGTATTCCACTAATAACAATCTCCGCTTTCTTAAACTTCACCCGTGCTGCATTTACCAGATCCCACACATCTCCAACTATGTTGGTACTTATATCAGCTTGCCTTACGTTGTTGGTACCAACATGAAACACTACCACCTTCTCCTTCCCCTCCTCCCTCTCTTCTACTTTCCACAACATCTGCCTCAACCTAATTCCTGGATAACATTCTACCCTGGTTCCCTTTCCTCCACACACTTTCCCCACGTGTCTACTTTCCCCACGTGTCTAACGATGGAATCCCCCATGACCAGAGCCTCAACCCTACCCACCTCATTTGATCCCCTCCCCTCCTGGTCAGCCCTATCTTTCCTGATAGCTGCAGAAGCTACTTCCTCCTCCCTTTTCTCCTTCCCATGACCCTGTTCCACCTGTCTTTTCCTATCCTCTACTCTACATTTCCCTTTCCTACCTTTTCCCTTCCTCCTACTTCCATGCATCTCAGCAACAGTTCCCTGTCCCTCATCTTCCCTCTGTTGTTCTACCTGGAGTGACTCGTACCGATTTCGCACAGACACCTGTCCTGAATTCTGATCCTGAGTAGAGCCCGTGGCCTGCAATCTCCTTCCCCTTAGAACATTAGACCACCTGTCTTCTACAACTCCTCCCTTTCCTTCCCCTCCCTCTTGTACACCTACTGTAACCTGTACATTGTTTGAGGGAGTCCTATCTTCCTTCCTGTCTTCTGTGAGAATCCTAATTATCTCCCTCAAACTTTCCAACTCCTCCCTCATACCCCTCAATGCCTCACCACACCCACAATAAGTACACTCGCGCTCCTTGGCCATTCTTTACGGGGGAAAAATAACACCAGCTGCAAGGAGCATATCGTAGAACTGCAACTTTTCATTTTCACCCCAGTTTTCACCAAAGTGGAGGCAAAAAAGTCGCCTGATATCCTTCAGTTTTGCTGCTTTCACTTGAGCAGTTTCTTCAATGTTTTCAATACAAGCGTTTTGCCTGAAGTTTTGTCCCTTCCTGCAAATACTTTTAGGTTCACAAATGTCAATGTTGTAAAACGGATCGCCTTGAACTAAAGTGATGTTCTTGTTTTTGCCACACGTGATCGTAATTTTCTTTGACTTCTGGAATTTGAAATGCCATTGGCCTGGCTGTTTGAGGATTCCATCAGAGTAGGATTTCCAGTTACGGACTGAACGACCCAAATAGATTACCGTAGCATAGCTCTCTAACACTTTTGTGTAATCCTCTGGGCTCTCAATCACATCCATTTGCCTGAATTCCCTCGCCAATTTGCCGAAAACTCTGTCTGGTGGAATGAACGAGTGCCCAACAACAGGGAACCAAATCTCAACAGTTTTAACATGCTGAGGAGCTTCAAAAAGCAGCCAGTGAGACAACATTCCCAGCATTGCTTTATTTTTATTCTGACCGCCGCATCCGTCAGAAAACAAACGTACAGTTGTAACCTCATCTAAAGCAGAGTTGCATAGTCTGTGATGCAGTGCTGAAGCAATCTGGTTACATCCCTTGGGATACTCATTTTCGGTCCAAAAATAGCTAAAAGTGTTGCTTTTATTTTGTGGTGATAATGATGAACCCTGGCATATGATAAAGTAGAGGTAGAGTTGGCGGGAGTAGTAAGCTGTCTGATCTGGAATTTTTGGAAGTACTAAGTTTTTCTGACAATCGTAGCTCAGTGTTAGTGCATTTTCCACTTCAAGCCGAATCTTATGGTAGAAAGCATCTGCTCATTTCTTGTGTGTTTTAACTGGAATTTTAAACCATCTCTCTTCTCTAGATATTTTTCTTGCAAAATCTTTTTCTGAGTGCACATGCTAGTAGAGCATTCGTCTGAGTATGGACTGTCAAAACTGATATTGAAGTTTTCTGTGAATACCATACAGAAAAATTCATATTCAACGTAAAGATCATCACTTTGGTGCATCTCAACATACATTTTCCACATCTTTTTTGTGTTCAAATCACTAGGGAAGTTCTGTCGTTTAGTTTTCTTTCCCTGACAATAGTGGCTCTGAATTGGTTTGAAAGTTTTAATAAACGCTTTCACTGCTTCACGTTTTGGCTTATATATTTCAGTTCTATGGTCACCGCCTCGTGTTTCTGAAGGTGTAGTACCACTCTCCATGAATCTCTGACACAATCGGTTCACACGGTCACGCTTCTCCTGCAGCATGTTTAAAAACGCAGCTCGGCACACTCTCACATTTTCAGTTACATCACCTCTTTGTTTGGGAAGAATAAAGTAGGTGCTTAAATTCCTCCTCCTAGGAACACCCGGTGCAACCCACTTCCTTTTGGGAGTAGTAAGTTGAACATGCTGAAGGATGGCATCGAAAGGTTGCTAACTTATGGTGTTTACAATCTGGTTTCTTTGGCAGTCCTTTAGATACGTGTCTGGAAACAAAAAAACTTGAGAATTCTCCGCTGAGGCATTTCGAAAATATATCAACCTAATTAAAACAAACAGCTAGCACGTAACAATGAAGCACACTAAGTGCCTCCATTACAATGTTCTGAAAATAAAGCATACCTTGCTCTTTTAGCGACATTCCTTTTCCACGTTTCAGGGCTTCTTCTTTTCCTGGACATTATAGGCCCAGTTTCAATCACTATTTCAATGTCACTAGTATGATTTGCAGTATGGTTTTCTTCCCGTAACATAGCTGTACATTAATTCGCTTCCATCATTGCAGTCATTACACTTATCTCAAGAAAATAAAACTAGATAAACAACACTATCAAGATAAGACCTGAACGACCACGTTGCCTTCCGTTGGCGGGCTCAAAAGCAAACAAATGAGTGCCTCAGAAGCTGCTCCCTTCATAGAGTAAAGAATCCTATTCTTTGCTCGCTGTCTTCTTGCCTTGACGTAGCATAAACATCTATTCCTAGAGAAAAGAAATCAACGCAGTGATTACGATAATTTAGCTGGTTTTGCATCTGCATAATCTCTGACAAGATGGAGGCCATAAGAGCTGCGATAAATATAGAGGCTTTTGCATCTCCATATGAATATAACTGGCTTTGCAAATAACTGAACTTTTCTCTTCCAGTTTTAGAAGGCAAATAGCGCATTATGCAACTCAAATTTTAGTGAAATATGTAGGTCTTGGCGTAATGAAGGCTGGGAAACTAAAAACTCGAAATCGAATTTTCCGTCATATAGCGGGTTTTGCAAATGGGCTACTCATATGATGGATGATTTTCAATATTAATTGGCTTTCCTAAAAAAAAAGTTCACTGCAAATTACGGAGCATTTGGTGGGTTCCCATGGAGTTCCATCTGCACTGAAATGCAGGAAAACATTTATTATTATTATTATTATTATTATTATTATTATTATTATTATTATTATTATTATTATTATTATTATTATTATTATTATTATTATTATTATAAATATTCGGCGTAGTGAGGACACGTGCACATGGAAGGACATGAATGTAAATATACGAACCTGCTGCAATGCATACTTGAAATGATATGTACTATTTCAAAGTGTACTTAAATGAACGTGTTCTTGACTTGGCATACCTGGTATGTTTGAATTGTGTGATATGAAATGTGTGATTTACGTCACAAATGAAATAAGGTACTGTACTTACTTTATTCTTCCTGCAGCCGAAATCCACTTCCTGCGTCTGTCGTGTTTTCATGGACGACCAGGAAATGTGTGGAATGTAATTCCTTTTCCATCCGTGTTTCTTTTTGTGTTGTGGCAGTTAATTGCACAACAGTTTCTATTTGATTTAGGCATTTTGATACATTACTGCTACCACAATTTCACACCCACAGTTACACAGCCTGGACTGACCGCTCAAGACAAGATCACCGAAATGTTACCGATTTCTTCCGCGAGAGGCGCTAAGAGCGGCCGTGCACGCTCCCTATCAGACCCCACATTCAATAACATATGACCATTGCTTATGTTTACCGATATTTTGGTGACGAAGGAACTAATTCCTTACAATGTTATAGAATATGCGCGTCAAAATTAGGTACTTCGATATATGACGGTGCAATGTGAAATTGTGTCTAGTTGTACGCGACAACTTGAAGACTATGTCCGAAACGCAACGTAAGTCGTGGATGTCGGTTATTTTGAAGAAATGTCACATAGCACAGCCCGCTGTGTTGGTTGTTCAAAAGAAGTAAAGTACGTCGGCTGAAACACAATTCTGGGATGATCCGGCACTTATTAACGCATTATATCAATGAAGAGGAATCGTCACACCGAGCTCGACTACTACTCCTAATACTACTACTACTAAACGTTTTCATTCCTCCCCTGAAGGGGGAGGCGGGCCTCTTAGACAATTACGCTGTCTCTCAGGCCGGGAGATTTGTTGCGGAGAAGGTGAGGGGGGTGGGCGGCCGTGGCCTATACTACGAAGGCCACTACGAAGGACATTCGCCTTACTGCAGGAGAATGGAAAACCATTCTCAGGACAACCGATGGGTGGGGCCAGGCGAGAGGTGGCAGCACTGTGCCCCAGGCCCGTCTCCCGAATTCAGAGGCGTAGAGCCGTGGCCACCTTTCCTCTGCTCGGTTGGCCGGTCAGAGTACAGAGCTTATGGGACAACAACCCACTCTGCATCTACCGACCCCAAGCTCGATAGCTGCAGTCGCTTAAGTGCGGCCAGTATTCGGGAGATAGTGGGTTTGAACCCCACTGTCGGCAGCCCTGAAGATGTTTTTTAGTGGTTTCCCATTTTCACACCAGGCAAATGCTGGGGCTGTACCTTAACTAAGGCCACGAACGCTTCCTTCCCATTCCTAGGCCTTTCCTGTCCCATCGTCGCCATAAGATATATCTGTGTCGATGCGACGTAAAACAAAAAAAAAAAAAAGGAATCGTCACAGAACACATCCGGCCCGGTCTGCATCACAAGAAGCTAACCTGTCGAATAGCATAATTACCCAACAACAACAAGCAATTCCATGGAAAGGAAATATTACAAGTAGTAGTACTACTAATTTAACATTCTAAATCCAGCATCATCATACACAAATTCAGTATTTCCAGTGCTTAACACTACCGCTTACAATACGATAGGTTGAGCTTTCTACTAGCTTAACATTACAAGTGATAATAAAGTGAAGTTAAACCATCATTACCCTACAACTATAACGACAACAACAACGAAAGAAAATATGACAAGAAGTTTAACTTTCGAAATCCAGCATCATTATATACAAATTCACACACATATTACGTATTCCCATTACTTAACACTATTATAGGTTGAAACTACTACTAGCTTAACACTACAAGTGATATTAAAGATAAAACATAACTACCCAACAACAACAACAAGAGTACAACAAGCAGTTATTAGAAGAAATACTACTAGTTTAACACACTAAATTCAGCAGAAAATCACCAATTCAGTGTCCGTCGTTTACAGCTTTTACTTTTCACTTTACACTATCACTAATCATCTTCTTAAACGATTTGATAGCGGAAGAGTATCTATCAAAAACTGCTGCAGGTAATTTATTCCAATCCCTTATGGTCCTGTTCAGGAAAGAAAACTTGCCCACATCAGTAGGTATGCTGGTTATTATTACACTACTGTAAGTGACCATTGCCACCGGGATATTTCCCATTTGCGATGTATTTGTTAATAATAATAATAATAATAATAATAATAATAATAATAATAATAATAATAATAATAATAATAATAATAATTAGGTGCTTCAGTATATAACCGTGCAATGTGTAATTGTCTAGTTGTACGCGACAACTTGAAGACGATGTCCGAAATGCAACGTAAGTCGTAGATGTCGGTTATTTTGAAAAGATGCCATATAGCACAGCCCGCTGTGTTGTTTATTCAAAAGAAGTAAAATACGTCGACAGAAATACTTCTGGGATGATCTGACACTTAAAACCACATAATATAAATGAAGAATTCACAGAACATCTCCGGCCCGGCCTGCATCACAGGGAGCTACCCTGTCGACAACGATTGCGAGGCGTCCAGGTAGGTTTACATCCTAATAACAGTTATCATGTTATAAGGGTTATGCAGCTAAGAAGTCCACCTGAAATAACTCGTGAACAGTTTAAGATACTGCCATTCTGTCTTCACTTTCGTTAATTATATTAAGGAGCTCATAGTTCAAAATGCAGTGCTTTCCTAGGCCTTTGGCAAAATTTATCGTCACACACATTTCTATATGAGAACTGCTGATGATGACTATCAAGCTTACACTCGTATTAACTGGGACGTCGCACAGCTCGCAACACACGAGAATCGGTCTCGAGAGCGTTGCCCATCGCCTCCGCTGAAAGAATTGGAGCAGAATCGGGCATTTTAGATTACACGTACCACTCATGTATGTGGGGGTTGCATATGTAGCAAAGTACAGTACATCTTCCCCGTCCCAAGTTCGAATAATGCACGCCTCTAGTATCCAGAGTAGGTGCCCATCCTATCTACAGTTTTTCACAAATTATGCAAGATTATTCAGGTAAGATGCCCACTTCAAATAAGTCGTGAACAAGTTTAAGATACTGACATTCTGTTTTCACTTTCGTTAATGGTATTAAGGGGTTCATAGTTGAACATGCAGTACTTTTCCAGGCTTTTGACAAAATGCATTGGCTCACACGTTTTCATATGAGAACGTTATTTCGCGCAATAACAGCCAATGATATGCTATCAAGTTTACAGTTTACGTCGCACAGCTTGCACTACAGGAGGATTGGTCTGGAGTTCTGTGACGTCAGTCTCGAGAGTCGCGAGTGAGAGCGTTGCCCATCACAACTTTGTGGCTTGGCAAGGAAAGCAATTGGAAAAGACCTCACTTCATAATGTGCCCCTTCGGTCATCTTCCAATTCTTTACAGCTTTTCCCAACCTATGGGGTCGTGGATGCAAACCGTGTCACATGGATTTGGCCCTGTTCTACAGCCGGATGCCCTTTCTGACGCCAACCCTATGTGGAAGAATGAACGTGCCACTCTAGTGATACCTACAGGCACCTGTTTTTCACAAAATCGTA
This sequence comes from Anabrus simplex, assembly GCF_040414725.1. Taxonomy (NCBI): domain Eukaryota; kingdom Metazoa; phylum Arthropoda; class Insecta; order Orthoptera; family Tettigoniidae; genus Anabrus; species Anabrus simplex. The sequence goes on from NC_090270.1 coordinate 275,767,041, forward strand.
AAATTTCTGCAAAACTTTACAAATTTCGCTCAAAACACTAAAGTACGGTATTTACCTTTGAGCAAAATCGCAAAATAATTGATGACATTATGTGGAATCACTCTTTGACCCAAGAAGCAAATGAAAAGTGATTTAGAAAATTATGAAATCCCTTGTCTATTGAAGCCTATTCTCATCCAGCTATACACAGTGTGTTTAGAGAACTAGTTGGTCATTCATGTAGAGCGGGTAAAGATATTATGATAGCCGTTATTCTTTCCTTGAAGTCAGAATAAATGGGCATTTTGTGGAAGCTGCAGTGAAGGTTTCATGGATCCCGGTCATTTTCAACGTAATGTTCTATGATGTCTGACAAGAGAACAGTCCTCTCTCTGTCTTTTTCAGACTGACGTGTAAATTATGTATGTAGGCTAGGCCCTATGTATTGTTAAAGTGACAGGATAATTTTTTTTTCAAACATTCCTGCTTTGATATATGCAATGTGTGTTTTCAGCACAAGCATAAATCTCATGTTTCTTGTACATATGTAAAAAGTAAAATATGTTTTGTTGAAAATATGCTATTTCTGAAATGTGCAAAATAATTAGCAAAATTATTCACAAAATAAAATTAAAATAGCAAAAAGATACCAAAATAACTTTTTAAAATGATGAAATTAGGCAAAAAGAAATCACCACAAACAGGTGCCTCTAGTGATACCTGATAAACAACACAACATCAAGGGACTACATTTCTATTTTGATAGATGGTTTATTGTAGTATAGATACAGAACGGTACATTTAGATAGTGCCGTATTTTGCCTGCTATATTCGTGTGTTATCTTTCGTGTGTATCTATTAGACCCTAATACTAATAATAATTTGTCTAAGCATTTAGCTTCGTTGGTAATCTTTGAGTACAGTAGTTCTTGCAAATTTCATTTCTGTTGTGCTTAGTAGTGACATACGGTACGGTACCAGTATCGTAATTAGGATACGTCTGAAAGTAGTTTAAAAATTACTGTAGTGTACTGTACAGTAGTATACGAGTAATATCCTATTAGAATTTAGTGTGCTTATTTTATTATTGTAAAATATTTGTGTAGTACTGGTGTAGTAGAGGTACCCGTAGAAACTCTTACTAAAATATTGTTGAAATTAGGATAGGCTTAATTGCAGTTTGGAATTGTGTAGTTCTTGTGTATTACTTTCGATATTCAGTAATTAACAGCAGTTTTTATCCTGTTAGGGGTTGTAGGATTTAAAAAAATAGAGCACGACTAAGTAGTATTGTAGTGTAGTCGTATATTAATTACCTTATTGTTGTGTACTATCCCAGACAATATATCCCTCCGTTCATTTATTTTTTTTGCAAATAAGTTACTTTATTTTTTTAATTTATAATTTTCCCCCCGTAAAGAATGGCTAAGGAGCGCGAGTGTACTTATTGTGGGTGTGGTGAGGCATTGAGAGGTATGAGGGAGGAGTTGGAAAGTTTGAGGGAGATAATTAGGATTCTCACAGAAGACAGGAAGGAAGATAGGACTCCCTCAAACAATGTACAGGTTACAGTAGGTGTACAAGAGGGAGGGGAAGGAAAGGGAGGAGTTGTAGAAGACAGGTGGTCTAATGTTCTAAGGGGAAGGAGATTGCAGGCCAAGGGCTCTATTCAGGATCAGAATTCAAGACAGGTGTCTGTGCGAATTCGGTACGAGTCACTCCAGGTAGAACAACAGAGGGAAGATGAGGGACAGGGAACTGTTGCTGAGATGCATGGAAGTAGGAGGAAGGGAAAAGGTAGGAAAGGGAAATGTAGAGTAGAGGATAGGAAAAGACAGGTGGAACAGGGTCATGGGAAGGAGAAAAGGGAGGAGGAAGTAGCTTCTGCAGCTATCAGGAAAGATAGGGCTGACCAGGAGGGGAGGGGATCAAATGAGGTGGGTAGGGTTGAGGCTCTGGTCATGGGGGATTCCATCGTTAGACACGTGGGGAAAGTAGACACGTGGGGAAAGTGTGTGGAGGAAAGGGAACCAGGGTAGAATGTTATCCAGGAATTAGGTTGAGGCAGATGTTGTGGAAAGTAGAAGAGAGGGAGGAGGGGAAGGAGAAGGTGGCAGTGTTTCACGTTGGTACCAACAACGTAAGGCAAGCTGATATAAGTACCAACATAGTTGGAGATGTGTGGGATCTGGTAAATGCAGCACGGGTGAAGTTTAAGAAAGCGGAGATTGTTATTAGTGGAATACTGTGTAGAAGGGATACTGACTGGAGGGTGATTGGGGATTTAAATGAGACTATGGAGTGGGTATGTGGGAAACTGGGAGTGAAATTTTTAGATCCTAATGGGTGGGTAGGAGATAGGGATCTGCGCTCGGATGGCCTTCATTTAAACCGCAGTGGTACGTATAAGTTAGGAAATTTGTTTGGAAGGGTAATAGGGAGGTACATTCAGGGAAACGGGATGGCCTAGGGAGCGGTGATAAGGGAACAGGGAACTGGAAATCAAGTAGGGATGACATAAAATTGTTAGTGCTGAACTGTAGAAGTATTGTAAAGAAAGGAATAGAATTAAGTAATTTAATAGATATATATTTACCAGATATTGTAATAGGAGTTGAATCATGGCTGAGAAATGATATAGTGGATGCAGAAATTTTCTCACGGCACTGGAGTGTGTATCGTAGAGATAGGATAGGAAAGGTGGGAAGGGGAGTTTTCATTCTGGTGAAAGAAGAATTTGTAAGCTACGAAAAAGTTAAAGATGAGACACATGAAATTCTAGGTGTAAGGCTCATTTCTAAAGATAATAGGCAACTTGATATATTTGGAGTGTACAGATCGGGAAAGGGTAGCACTGATGCGGATTCGGAATTATTTGATAGGATAGTCAGCTATGTGGGAAACGACATGGAAAGAAATGTGATTGTAGCGGGAGATCTGAATTTGCCAGATGTCAATTGGGAAGGAAATGCGAACGACAGGAAGCATGACCAACAAATGGCAAATAAGTTAATATGGGAAGGACAGCTGATTCAGAAAGTGATGGAACCAACCAGAGGGAAAAATTTCCTGGATGTGGTGCTAATAAAACCAGATGAGCTCTATAGGGAAACGGAAGTAATAGATGGCATTAGTGATCATGAAGCTGTTTTTGTGGTAGTTAAAAATAAATGCGATAGAAAGGAAGGTCTTAAAAGTAGGACTGTTAGGCAGTACCATATGGCTGATAAAGCAGGTATGAGGCAGTTTCTAAAAAGTAACTATGATCGGTGGAAAACGGTAAATAAAAATGTAAACAGACTCTGGGATGGGTTTAAAGAAATTGTTGAGGAATGCGAAAACAGGTTTGTACCTTTAAGGGTGGTAAGGAATGGTAAAGACCCACCTTATTATAATAGAGAAATAAAGAGACTAAGAAGGAGGTGCAGACTGGAAAGAAATAGAGTTAGAAATGGCTGTGGTAGTAAGGAGAAATTGAAGGAACTTACTAGAAAATTGAATCTAGCAAAGAAGGCAGCTAAGGATAACATGATGGCAAGCATAATTGGCAGTCATACAAATTTTAGTGAAAAATGGAAGGGTATGTATAGGTATTTTAAGGCAGAAACAGGTTCCAAGAAGGACATTCCAGGAATAATTAATGAACATGGGGAGTATGTATGTGAGGATCTTCAAAAGGCAGAAGTATTCAGTCAGCAGTATGTAAAGATTGTTGGTTACAAGGATAATGTCGAGATAGAGGAAGAGACTAAGGCCAAAGAAGTAATAAAATTTACATATGATAACAATGACATTTACAATAAGATACAAAAGTTGAAAACTAGAAAAGCGGCTGGAATTGATCAGATTTCTGGGGATATACTAAAGACAATGGGTTGGGATATAGTACCATATCTGAAGTACTTATTTGATTATTGTTTGGCCGAAGGAACTATACCAGATGAATGGAGAGTTGCTATAGTAGCCCCTGTGTATAAGGGAAAGGGTGATAGACATAAAGCTGAAAATTACAGGCCAGTAAGTTTGACATGCATTGTATGTAAGCTTTGGGAAGGCATTCTTTCTGATTATATTAGACATGTTTGTGAAATTAATAACTGGTTCGATAGAAGGCAATTCGGTTTTAGGAAATGTTATTCCACTGAAGCTCAACTTGTAGGATTCCAGCAAGATATAGCAGATATCTTGGATTCTGGAGGTCAAATGGACTGTATCGTGATTGACATGTCTAAAGCATTTGATAGGGTGGATCATGGGAGACTACTGGCAAAAATGAGTGCAATTGGACTAGACAAAAGAGTGACTGAATGGGTTGCTATATTTCTAGAAAATAGATCTCAGAGAGTTAGAGTAGGTGAAGCTTTGTCTGACCCTTTAAAAGTTGAGAGGGGAGTTCCTCAGGGCAGTGTTATAGGACCTTTATGTTTTCTTATATATATAAATGATATGAGTAAAGGAGTGGAATCGGAGGTAAGGCTTTTTGCGGATGATGTTATTCTCTATAGAGTGATAAATAAGTTACAAGATTGTGAGCAACTGCAACATGACCTCGAAAATGTTGTGAGATGGACAGCAAGCAATGGTATGTTGATAAACGGGGCTAAAAGTCAGGTTGTGAGTTTCACAAATAGGAAAAGTCCTCTCAGTTTTAATTACTGCGTTGGTGGGGTGAAAGTTCCTTTTGGGGATCATTGTAAGTATCTAGGTGTTAATATAAGGAAAGATCTTCACTGGGGTAATCACATAAATGGGATTGTAAATAAGGAGTACCGATCTCTACACATGGTTATGAGGGTGTTTAGGGGTTGTAGTAAGGATGTTAAGGAGAGTGCATATAAGTCTCTGCTAAGACCCCAACTAGAGTATGGTTCCAGTGTATGGGACCCTCACCAGGATTACCTGATTCAAGAACTGGAAAAAATCCAAAGAAAAGCAGCTCGATTTGTTCTGGGTGATTTCCGACAAAAGAGTAGCGTTACAAAAGTGTTGCAATGTTTGGGTTGGGAAGAATTGAGAGAAAGAAGAAGAGCTGCTCGACTAAGTGGTATGTTCCGAGCTGTCAGCGGAGAGATGGCGTGGAATGACATTGGTAGACGAATAGGATTGAATGGCGTTTATAAAAGTAGGACAGATCACGATATGAAGATAAAGTTGGAATTCAAGAGGACAAACCGGGGCAAATATTCATTTATAGGAAGGGGAGTTAGGGATTGGAATAACTTACCAAGGGAAATGTTCAATAAATTTCCAATTTCTTTGAAATCATTTCGGAAAAGGCTAGGAAAGCAACAGATAGGGAATCTGCCACCTGGGCGACTGCCCTAAATGCAGATCAGTATTGATTGATTGATTTGATAAGCATTGACTTGCTTTCATATCTGAAGTCATTGGGTACCGGTACACCGATACTGTAACCATGGGCGCCCACAGGATCTTTTCCAGGGGGGGCACATTAACAATTTTCTTGAATATAAAACCAATATAACGTCAGCAACATTAAATTGTTTACAGAAATTTCCAGTTATAACAGATGCTAGATGACTGTCAGTAAGTTCAGTTTATGTAATAATCTGGTATGATATTAAACAATTGAACATCAACAATTTTAGAATTCCAGGGGGGGCAAGTGCCCCCCCTTTCCCTCCCCTTGCGGGCGCCCATGACTGCAACTGTTAAAAAAATGTCCAAAAGGAATGTAATCTAAGTCCTACAAAGGCAATAAAAGGAAAAGATCAAGGCACATATTTTACAAGGTAAGCAATGATGACTTGCTGGCATGACAACATTGCTGTTACTGTAGTTTCCACAATTCACTCTTCTCTTCCCCATTAGATCCGGGCAGAGATTTTCCAGAGCTAATAAGAAACTCATCATGTTCAACATTCTGCTCTAGTTGGATTGTACAACATTTTGGGAAGAATAGATCTTGTGGACAGAAATGTCAACATATGCTGTTTGGTGATCAGGAGCAAAACCTTCTGGTTGACCACTTTGACCTGGATTCCAGATTTCAACCTACAAATTGCATGGTACCTCAACAGTATGTTTCAGCCCAAAAGGACGCAGCTCCTGTTCATGCAGGAACTGGCACAGTACTACAGCAAGTCACATGACAGAGTAGAGATGAGCAGGGCGCCCACAACTCATGACCAGTAGGTACATAAAATCCTGCTGTATGACAGGGCGAGACCACCTTGAGATACAAATACCATAATATAAAAGACAATGGTGTGTGCAAAATGTGATGCTTATATTGCTTTATTCTGATCCACACGAAAGGACATACCTAGCACAGAGTCATTACAGACTCCCATGCAGAACAGTAAAATGTCCATTTCTGGTGTGTATTACCCTGAAATTCCCTGATTGAAAGTCTCCATTTCCTGCCCATTTAGTTTCACATACACCTAGCACATCCAGTGTTCTCACATTCCATGTACCTATGTTGAACTTACTGTTCTCTTTGCAAGGATTTTGTGTGATGACGACCGGAGACTTGGCTTCCGACTTCCATGTTTAGTAACTACAATTCTATTACCGCAATTTGGCATGGCTGCTGTACAAGGGATATTCCTAGGATCTTCAATGCAGTGGTTTCCCGTTGCCTTCTTCATCCTAATGTCATTGACCAGATCAAGTCAGTTTATTCCGCCTTTGGGATGATTTCTCATCCCAAGGACAAGAGGGTGCCCAGGACCTCTACCTGCTCATGTGCCCTCCGAGGAGGCCATTGGCACTTGGTAGAGGAAGACTACTTATACCAGTGGTAACTTGGTAGACGCAGATTGTCATGCCCGGGACAAAACCAGTCAGTATTCAACGTAATTTCCCAATATAGGATATTGTGTAGTTATTGTAAATAATGTAATAGTGTACATAAACTATTTTAATTTGTTTCTAAGTAAATAGGCAAGTAAAAATTAACTTGTATCTCCTTTGCTGTGCTTGTCGTCCTCTTTTCATTACTTTCTTGAAGCAAAACCGTACGTGTTGGTATTATTGTTTAGAGTCCTTGTCAGTGCACCTTATAATGATACATGTTTTGGGAAAATAATCCATTCCCTTCATCTGTGATGTCAGTTCAAGGAATAAAACATATAAATTATAAGAAAAAACAAAAGATAGTGTTATGCGTTTTATTCCTTGAACTGAAATCTCTGATGAAGGGAATGGATGATTTTCCCAAAACATGTATGTTAAATTAATAATTTTCTATCATTATAAGGTGGATTGATAAGGTGGACTCAAAAGGAAACCATAATAATTTCTTCAATAGATTCAGACAAGTCAATAGAGGATCAAATAAAATACCTATTATGGTTAAGTTTATCAACAGTATGTGTTAGTACCTTGCAAACTGCAAAGTGCATTTGCTTTAAAAAAAAGATTTTTCTTGAATAATACCAAATACAGTAGAGACAATACGCGACACTGAGCGAGATA